>NC_086318.1:235900379-236030379 GCF_036172605.1 Pelobates fuscus
CTACCTTGCCTTAACTGCAGATATCGACACTCTGAGGAGCGATGAACCCCTTGACTACTGGGTGTGCAGGCTTGACCTGTGGCCTGAGCTATCCCAATTTGCGATAGAACTTCTGGCCTGCCCCGCTTCAAGTGTCCTGTCAGAAAGGACCTTCAGTGCAGCAGGAGGTATTGTCACTGAGAAGAGAAGTCGCCTAGGTCAAAAAAGTCTAGATTACCTCACTTTTATTAAGATGAATGAGGAATGGATTCCGAAGGGACTGACAGTGGGCGATACATTCGACTATAAAAGGCCTGATGAGGGGGACGTAACAGGGATTAAACTGATAAGAATAGTACTACTTAACACACCACTCCTATCTGGTGGCACATTAGATTGCACGCGCAGTGCCCCAAATTGGAAGTAGGAGGACCGACCAAGCATCTTTTTCCATCTCCCGGTTCCTAAAATCGATGCCATATACACATCCCCTGATAGGGTATGTAACAGGGATTAAACTGATAGGAATAGTACTACTTAACACACCTTTTAATAACGCAGAGAGAGGAGTCTGAAGAAGAGGAGTCAGAGGAGGAAGGTGGCTTTGAGGAGGTGGAAGACCAAACACAGCAGGCATCCCAGGGGGCTTGTTGTCACCTTTCGGGGACCCTTGGTATTGTACGTGGCTGGGTGGAGGAAGAGACCTTCAATGACATCATTGAGGACAAGGAACGGGACATGGCTAGCTTGGTATCCAACCTTGTGCAAATGGGGAGTTTGCGGTTGTGCTAATGGACTGTTTGCGGTGCGTTAAACGGGGAGTTTAGTCTGTCACTGTGAAGCGGGCGTAACCCTTACACTACCTGATTGATACAACATCATACCTGATGTTTTAAAGCACGTTATTCCAAACAATTTAGGAATGTTAGGTGATTTATGCCCTTTATGGATTAAAACCAGACTCTGCATCAACTATGTCATTTTCCATGGGAGTTTTGCCATGGATCCCCCTCCGGCATGCCACAGTCCAGGTGTTAGTCCCCTTGAAACAACTTTTCCATCATTATTGTGGCCAGAAAGAGTCCCTGTGGGTTTTAAAATTTGCCTGCCTATTGAAGTCTATTGCGGTTCGCCCGGTTCGCCTGTTCCGGAAAATGTTATGTTCGCGACACCGCTAACTGGGACAGACAGTAATTATAATTAATTTTATTTTAACAGATATCATGTTATGATTTGTGGCGGAACTTACCACCTATTCCTATGTTTTCCTCTTTATTTCGTATGTTTTATCCTTTTCCATTCGGGAGTACTTCATACGAACAGAATCCTTTCGTTTTTCGAATAAGGACGTTAACACCAGCAACTTATCCCACTCATCTTTGCAGATCCTCTCTAAGTCATTAAGGTTTCAAGGTTTAAGTTTGGCAACTCGAGCCTTCAGTTACCTCCACAGATTTTCTATGGGATTAAGGTCTAGAGACCGGCTAGGCCACTCCAGGACCTTAATGTGCTTCATCTTGAGCCACTTCTTTGTTGCCTTGGCTGTGTGTTTTGGGTCATTGTCATACTGGAATACCCATATACGACCCATTTGTAATGCCCTGGCTGAGGGAAGGAGGTTCGCACCCAAGATTTGACAGTACATGGCCCCGTCTATAGTCCTGTCCCCTTAGCAGAAAAACGCCCCCAAAGCATAATGTTTCCACCTCCATCTTTGACGGTGGGGATAGTGTTCTTGCGTAAATAGGCAGCATTCCTCCTCCTCCAAACACGCAAAGTTGAGTTGCAGCCAAAGAGCTCGATTTTGGTCTCATCTGACCACAACACTTTCACCCAGTTCTCCTCTGAATTATTCAGATGTTCATTAGCAAACTTCAGACTGGCCTGTACATGTGCTTTCTTGAGCAGGGGGACCTTGAGGGCGCTGCAGGATTTCAAGTCCTTCATGGCGTAGTGTGTTACCAATTGTTTTCTTGGTGACTATGGTCCCAGCTGCCTTGAGATCATTAACAAAATCCCCCCTTGTAATTCTGGGCTGAATCCTTACCGTTCTCATGGTCATTGAAACTCCACAAGGTGAGATCTTGCGTACCAGACTGAGGGAGACTGACAGTTATTTTGTGTTTCTTCCATTTGCGAATAATCGCGACAACGGTTGTCACCTTCTCACCACGCTGCTTGGCCATGGTCTTCTAGCCTTATGTAGGTTTACAATCTTGTCCCTGACATCCTTGGACAGCTCTTTGGTCTTGGCCATGGTGGAGAGTTTGATTGCTTCTGTGGACAGGTGTATTTTATAAAGGTAGTGCTCCTAATCTCAGCTTGTTACCTGTATAAAAGGCACCCGGGAGCTAGAAATCTTGCTGATTGATAGGGGACCAAATACTTATTTCACTCATTGACATGCTAATCAATTGATAACGTTTTTGACATGCGTTTTTCTGGATTTTTTGTTGTTGTTATTCACTGTTAAAATACACCTACCATTAAAATTATAGACTGATCATTTCTATGTCAGTGGACAAACGTTCAAAATCAGCAGGGGATCAAATAAATGTTTCCCTCACTGTATAATAAATAGCATTACATGTGCTAAGTTTAGGAATTTCTAGACTCCACTGCTGAAAATTCAACTTCTATCTCTGTAAACATTCTTCTGCTGACCTGGGACTCTAATATACAAAAACAACAAAAGGAAGTAACCGAACAGAAATCGATTTTAGTAAATAAGGCAGCCCTCCTAATGTTGACAGGGCTCCCTCACAAACTTAAAAAATATAAAAGCAAACATAAAACAGGGATAGGTTGCACCTAAAAGTATTACGTGATAATACAAAGTAATAAAAAGTAGTAAGAAATGCAAAGATTAAAAACAGTAATAAACAAGTCCAAGACTAAAATATTAGAACTTTATAAAATAAAGATTAAGTTGAAACTTTGAAATGCAGGTGGTGCGTGTGGTGCGGCAATCAAAACCTTTTGGGAATTCTTTCCTGTTGGGATAGTCCACATAAAGAGAAAAACAAAAACAGAAAAAAAGCCACTATAGTGTAGTATGTGAAAAACCAGATAGTACATGATGTGTAGGTCTTTGTGGTCTTACTCACAATTTATAGAGCTAGTACAAGCTCTGGTGTAGTTCGCATTCAGTGGTGTTGATCCCCCACTGGTAGGATATTAGTGACAATACGTCCAGCAGATATCTCAGCAATATGGTAACCAAAAAAGAACAGGAAACAATAGTGTTCTCTGTATAAAACCAATTAAAATAAAGATCCTAAATAAAGCCCCCTCCCCAACTGTTTAAAATGCATTGGCATTGAATTCAGTTCTTTCCAATGAGCCTCAGTTTCACTCAGTGGCTTTAAAGGAATCACCTCTAGTGGCTGTCAGGAAGATGGCTTCTAGAGGTATGTTTAGCCCTGTAATGCAGACATAGCAGTTTCTGCAAAATTGCAATGTTAAAAATTGCTCGATTACAACTGCAGGGCCACTCACTATATTGAGATGAAGTTATCTGGGTGAGTTCAGTGGTCCTTTAATCATCCCCTTTATCTTTGGAAGTGTTCAAAAATTAATAATCAATATCCATAAAGTGAACACAATTATTTTCATTTTGTAATTAGAAATTTTAGGTAAATCTAGCAGGGCAAGGCCTCAAAGCCTACAATATGTGTTTTGAGTCAGTTCGTCTCAAATCAGTATTGAAACAACCTTTACATGTTTAATTTAACACTGGAATATGTTTTAGTGTTAAATATAGTCCCTACCTTATTAATATTGAATGGGACCTTCTATGGCTACCAAAGCATTCTCAATTTTTTTTTTTTTTGCAAGTTGTCAGAAACACTGCTGAGCAATGTTTACTCTGAAGGGTCCCACAGTTGTGCAAGATAACATGTGGTGCATATAATTTCGCTCTGGTAGTTTGCATTTTTATGTTGTTGGTAAAATGAAGCTGACCAAATAATGCAAGCACAAATGCCTGATTCCAAGCTCCTTACTAAAAAAGGAAGAGGCAGTAAGCCCATCATACTTCCAATACTATCATGACCAGATTTATAAACATGCTCTGTAGTCTTCTTTACTTATCTCCTCCCTTGTGTCCCTGCATCCTTCTCGAATACACCACAGTATTATTTGGGTGGTGAACAATCCTTGGAATACATAGGAAATTATTGAACATGGAAAACCGAGAAGTATTGGACTTATCCTCTGAATGTGTTCTGTGGTATTTGGAACAATACATTAGCAGCAGATCCTTTAAGTCCTGTAAGTTGCAAGGAGGGGCCTCCATGGATCAGATTTGTTGTTCCAGCACATCCCACAGATACTCAACTGGATTGAGATCTGGGGAATTTGGAGGCCAAGGCAACACCTTGAACTTTTTGTCATGTTCCTCAAACCAGTCCTGAACAAATGTTACAATGTGGCAGGGCGCATTATCCTACTGAAAGAGACCACTGCCATCTGGGAGAACCATTGCCATGATGGGGTATATATGGTCTGCAACAATCTCTAGTTAGCTGGTACATCTCAGTAACATCCACATGAATGCCAGGCCCCAGGGTTTCCCAGCAGAACATTGCCCAAAGCATTACACTGCCTCCACTTGGCTGCCTTCTTTCCACAGTGCATCCTGCTGCCATCTCTTCTCCAGGTAAATGATGCTCATGCACATGGCCATCCACCTGATCTCAAAGAAAACATGATTAATCAGATCAGGCAACCATCTTCAATTACTCCATCTGATGCTCATGTCCTCAATGAAGGCACTTTTGGCAGTGGACCGGGGTCATCATGAGCACTCTGACTGGTCTTTGCTATGCAGCGCCATACACAGCAAACTGCAATGCACCGTGTGTTCTGACACAATTCTACCATGGCCAGCATTAAGTTTCTCAGCAATTTGAGCCATAGGATCTCTTATGTGTGATCAGACTAGATAGGCTAGCTTTTGCTCCCCATGTGCATCAATGAGCCTTGGGTGCCCATGATCATGCAGCTGGTTCACCTGTTTTCCTTCCTTGCACAATTTTTGGTAGGTACTAACCATTGCAGAAATACAATAAAGGATAAGCACTAGACAATGATATACTAGATTACCTCAGGCTGCAATCATTAAAAATGGAAGTTCATTAAAAAAAAAAAAAAAAATCTTAAAACAACGTACAGTGTATACAAAACACCAAGAGACAGGATTTGCCAAAATGCCCATGGAAAATGGTGACACATTCCAAAATTCCAAAATGTTCTCCTTTGACCAAGTGATATATTTTCTTTGGTACTAGAACAGGCCAATGATACATAAGAAGAGAAAAAAAAGAAGGAGCTGATGGTATAGCATTTTCAGGTGAGTTTAAGGACAAGCAACATAAAGTTAGTTTTGCACTCACAAATGGAGGAGCTACAAACCAGCTCCAAGTGTAACAGCGTGTAGTGGTACAATCACCACTTAAGGATGTATTCAGCACAGGTGAGTTGAAGTATGGAGCTAACCCTGTAATCTCAATATGTAGCACTCAGGATGATATAAACCCCATACTAGGATACTAGTGATGTCTCAGACTAACCATTGCATACCGGGAACACCAAACAAGACTTGCCATTTTGGAGATGCTCTTACCCAGTCGTCTAGCCATCACTATTTGGTCCATGTCAAAGCCACTCAGTTCTTTTTGCTTGCCCATATTTCCTGCTTCCAACACATGAAATTCAAGAACTGACTGTTCACTTGATGCCCAATATATTCCACCCCTTGATAGGTGCCATTGTATTGATATAATCAATGTCTCAATGTTTAACAATCATTCGTTAACCTATTTCATTTTCTTCATCTACACTGAATAACATGGCTACAATAAACTGCATCAATAAAGAGTCATAACTTTCACCTGGATAGCTTATCTCCTAGAATGCTGCCTCTTATTGGCTGAAATTTAAATTATAAAGCAATAATAGTAGTTATAATAATAACATCAAAAAATCAACTTAGACAGTTGAATCTAAAAATTAAAGTCTTGTGAGTACAAGTCCAACAGCTGTTTGCATATGTTTCTGAAAGTAAGGAGAGCTAAGAATGTCATCAGTGGATGATCAAACAGCAAACAGATTGAGAAATTAAATCACTAGTTTTCCTTTGAGAACAACATAATGTTTGTTTTTTGGATAAAGAATATTGCTGCTTGATGTTTGAGATACTGAGTGCTCCCGAGAGGTTCCATTAAACCATAAAAGACAGAAAATAGTTCACGTAATGATATAGATGTATGACAGACAAACATTATAAAAATATACGCTTTCAGTCTATGATATAAAGAATGGGTAGACTATGTAAAATTAGAGATGTATTATTATTTAAAAGCTTCTTTCAGTATCTTATACACAATCTAATCCATTTTCTAATATATATTTAGAGATTTGTTTCTTCACAGCTATATTGCAATTTACCTATTATCCTATAGAGATCGGACTTATACACTAAGAACTAGTTGCCCATATGTGGAATGACTGTTTGAGCTTCAACTACATGTGCGCAGATGCAACGTCAGGAACTTTAACATGATATGTGCACATGTAGTGTTACAACACTAAGAGGGGCGGACCCTCAAGTACATCACCACCGGCCCACAATGTCATTTCTGGGCTTAGACAAAGTAATTATCGGCAACCGCTGGGAGCACACACACCTACGATTACCTGCACTATGTTTGGCCACCGAAGAATAAAATTCCAATAGGAATAAAATCTTTGGCATTTAACCACAACCTTTCCAAGAAACAGACAACCCGATTAAGAAAGCCCACCGGCAAAACGCGTCTCGGATTGAAAGGAGAGTCCACATTTCAGAATACTGGGACTGGTATTATTTTATCCAAGTTTTAGATTTATTTTTTGTATCAAGTAAAACAAGTGTTACTTTATAATACCATTAAGTGGACCTTCAACTGCTTCCTGCACACAAGAAGGATGGTGTCTCCCTTAAAGACACATGTGCCCTGACACGTAGAGCCTAGTATAACTGGCTTTATTAAAGGTGAGCAAGTCTTTGCACTATTGATTTTTTGCTGCCACTTCAGTTTTGCAATCCTGCACTAGAGTGTCTTGTTTCCCTTTTTGTCTCCATCTATCTGAGAATTACTGAATCAAGAAACCGGAGAGGGTTTTGGTATAACCTTATATACCCCTGCTTTTGAGACCTGAGCCTATCCTAGTAAGGCTCTATACCATGTGAGTCTAATCTATACCCCATACACATCACGTTTTGGCTGTATAGACATACTGCACCATTATTTGTCTAATTCTTCTGTTTTAGGAAAATTGTCTGTAAAAACCCCCACAAGTGGGAGAACATTGTCATCTGACTCCCCTATATAATAGGGTAAGCACATTCTATTAGCACTCCACTAAGTGTGTCTTTTTTCTGGTGGTGTGTTCCACCGGGTCCACTCTTTTTTTCTGGTAAATGTTATTTGGAACTTATATGTGTTTGTTGATTAATATGGAAAATATTGTAATAAAAATTATTGAAACCAAAAAAAATAAAAAAAAATACATTTGTAGTTGTTCTGGTGGCTAAAGTGTCACTTTGACTTAAAAATAGAGAATTTACTTAAAAAGGAACCAAAAAAGTCACTGAGCAACTGACCACCACCCACACTGACAAGAACAAAGCTTTAGCATCAGTGACCATCTTTGAGTGCAGAAAATATACAGTGCCCTATCAGCTTATACTAACTGTGTCTGCGGTAGTAGCAGGCACCAAAAGCAGGCAGGGTTCAATCACTACAATGAAAATTACAATTTTGTCATTAAACCATAAAATCAATATATCTCGCTGTAGAAATCATGTTTTAACAATTAAAAAGGTTACAGTTTTAATGATGATATACTGAAAAGTGCCTGGGAGATTCCTTCCCAGAAGATGGGTTGACTATAGGTTCTCACACAAACAGTACAAGTTAAGATTCATTCCATAATGAATTTCATAGTGACTTAATGACATCATATGGCGTTTAAAGGTGATGTACCATTTCTTTTATGTAATCTTGTCATATCAGGTTCCTGTTTGGGTTAAAACAAGCTTCTTCAGATATCTAAATGTGCCTTTTCAGTTCTACTTTAATTCAACTTTCCTTCCAAAATGGACATTACAAACACCTAACTCATGATAGATGCTGCTTGTCGCACTATCTCTCACAAACACCCAAAGCTTAAAAACGCTATGGAGTGCATCCAAAAATGAAAGGAAAAAGTGAGATGTCAGTTAATGACCCACTCACCCTTTCCACCCTGAGAAGACCAAAGCTTTACCACAAACACAGTCTGTAGCATCAAAGACTACCCTTCTTTACGGAAAGAAAATAACTGACACTAGCAGCCCCATTACTGTCTAATCTTCATGTTCAAGTAGAGAATCAATGCCAATGGAATGGTGGGGAGGTAAGCCATGGATTGCCATCTGCTGTTCCAAAACTTTTTCCATGTCTAAAGTGGAGATCCACTATGTGTTGACATCCTGTTGTAGACGTTGAGTGTTTTTTTCTTGCTCCTGCCTTTAGAGTTGGCTAGCCCTCACACTATGGAAGAAATGTCCAATGCTCAAGTATAGTTTGCAGAGTGGTTGAACTTCTTCCAATACTACCACCATACCTAGATATTGTGGACTGCCACAAATGTGCCGTCAATGCAAGAAAGGTATGCTGAGCAGTAGGAGCACTTTAATTATCTGGATAATCAGGTTGGTGATTTTGTAAACCTATTTTAACATGTTTCTGGAATAAAATCAAACAAATTGTTCAAGAGTGGGCTGGTAGATATTAAAGTGATCATGAGTCTAATTGTCCCTGTCCAACCTGCCTCTTTCGAAGACTGGCACTATCCCCAACATCCCCCCTACACTACCTAAGAGTGGTAGTAGCGGAGAAGGTACTTATAGATCACACTCAGAGTCACATGACCATGCTGGACTAACTAAGGATGTATGACGTCACTATTATCTAACCTGTGTTACAATTAGAAATGGGTATTTAAGAGAGTTTTATGCATTAGTTCATTATACAAATGGCAAAAACATTGTTATTACGTAAATGAGACACAAATATTGTCATGGTAGCCAATTTTATTGCGTTTTTGGGCTGAGTAGTCCTCTTTGGAATTGGGATCTGGAGGCTGAGTGTGGTGGCATCTTCTTTGATCTCATAAATTAGGTAAGGTATATGAATAATTTTGTATTGTGTAAAATAACAAAGCTTTGTTTAGCAAACATTGTTTGTTTTGTTGTAAATTGGGTTAGTTGGATTTATAGTTATATACTTTATTTTATATAGGGTCAATTTTATAACATGCACAGTGTTCGCGAATTACACAGCACACACTGGACTAAAAATGATCAGACTTTTTTTTAAATAGTTATCAAAAATAAAACCTTTTAACAACTGTATATTGTTAAAATAGTTTCACATTAAGATGTGTCTGCCAATTGCCTATCTCATATCTCCCACTTCATTTTTACTCTAGTTCTCCTGGCAGTATTACCTGATAGACACAGCATTATGCTAAAGCTAATCTTACACCAGAATCAGGCCAATCCAAACAATGGATTCTTAGAGTGGAAGCTTTGAGGGAACTTGAACAAGTCCATTGGGCCATTCAGGGAAAGAGAGACCATTATGATAGGACTTGGGAACTTTGGCGAGCGTGTTGGGCAGAAACACCATAGCAAGATTACGTTAGGACTTACTGAAGATGAGTTAATAGACCACTAATGTTAGAAGTATTGGCAGAACCCCCCTTTTTTTTCTCCCTCTCCCTTTTTTTTCTTCCTTCTTTCCTTCTTTTCTTTTCTCCCCTTTCTTTCTTGGATTGTTTAAAGCATATGATGATATGGGACTTTGATAATGCTATTCGGCAATGGCGTAAAGTAGTCCCAATATCTGACGCAAATAAAAAAAAAAAATTGTCAGACTTTTTTTTTTAAATAGTTATCAAAAATAAAACCTTTTAACAACTATATATTGTTAAAATAGTTTCACATTAAGATGTGTCTGCCAATTGCCTATCTCATATCTCCCACTTCATTTTTACTCTAGTTCTCCTGGCAGTATTACCTGATAGACAGCATTACGCTAAAGCTAATCTTACACCAGAATCAGGCCAACTCAAACACAGGCACTGCTGGTCTGTCTCCCTCAATAGCTGTGACAACCTACCAGTTTGTTTTCTTGGAGAAGAACTTGTTTGCAGTGGAACGGTAACGCCTTGCAGACATGACCTTCCCATGTGCCTGAGAACCTAGGAGGTCTATGAGGGCATAGGTGCCTTTATTTACAGATGAAGTGATTAAAGAGATTAAAGCCAGAAAGGAGCAGACAGGTAGTGGTGTCAGGCGGTCCTATGGTCAGGGCTGGCAGCAAACAAGCAAGGTCAAGAGTCAAGCCAAAGGTCAGAAGCTAGGATATCCACAAATACGTGACAGGATGCCAGAGGCCAAAGGTCAAAGACAAGAAGCGTGGTCAGGATCAAAGCCAAAGGTCAGAAGTTGAGAAGTTTTATCCGGAATCAGGACCAGGATCAGGAGCTAGGAACAAGATTTAGGAACCAGGATCAGGAAATGGGAACAAGAGCAAGGATCAGGTATCAAGAACAAAAACCAAATTCAGGAACCTGGAACAAAAACCAGGATCAGGAACCCAGAACCAGGATTAGGAACCAGAATCAGGAAACAGGATGCTAGGAGACTCTGGAAAAGCGCCAGAACAACCAAGCACTGACCAAGTGCATGCTTGTGTACTTATGAGGACATTATAAGCACATGACCAGCCCCAACCGCTTGCAGGCAGAGCCCCAGTGACACCTCGGCTATTCCACAGTCCCTCCCCTCTGTCTCTCCAAGTCTCCCTCCCAACAGCCCTCCCTGATCCCCTGTGCACACTGCAGAGCCTGGTGCTGAATCACAGATCCAGAAGAAATAGGAAAAGCAGTGAGATCAGGTGAGTGGCCAGAAAAAAAATAAGGGGTGCCTGAGAATTCCCTCTCAAGATGCTGCGGACACGCTGGACAGGTAAGATTTAATAAATACCGTGGCAAAAGCTGAAATCAAAATGTCTGGAACTAATTAAATCAGAGAAAGTAGAGCCTATTATATAGTGAACAGACAATCTGATGGCAGTAGCAAAAAAAGGGGGGAAACCCCTAAATAGTTAACATTAGAATAGAAACAGTGTCTAGAAGAATCCTGCTTGGAAGTATAGTTTTTTGCTCCTCCTTTTTTTTCTCCTCTGTTTATCACTATATTTGATCTGTGAATTAAATAAACAGTTAGTGGCTGTCACCTGAAATGGAATCTTTTTTTTTTGTTTTTGTTACCTCTTCATTGGACTGAAGATTTGGCATAACTCTTCTCTATCATTGGAAACTAATTATTTGTCTTACCCCCCAAAAAATCAGCCTCTTCTCCATCCCATTTTTAATGGTGCCAGGCATGGCAATCCAAATCACAAATTAAAACAAGCATGTCTGGCCTTGCCTAGATAAGTTCCACTGAGATTCTGCCTAGTGGCAGCTCAGAAATCAGAATGTTGGCCAATTCGTCTGAATTACAGTTCGGTCCTAAACAAATTACCAAGTTTAATGGGGAATGTTGCTATCCTGAGATTCTACGTCCATGGTTACAAGGATGACATTAGCAGGGAGGCATGTGATCCAGAGAAAGTTAGTGGCATCTTTTTGAAGCTGCTGGTGTTGGTTACAAGAGGTTTTAGAGTATTTTCAACCAGTGCTGAAATCTGTTTTGTCTTGAAACTAGTAATTATAGGTCTGCTTAGGTCACCTGCTTTGTGGATTTTTATTTTATTTATTTATTTATTTATTTATTTATGTGTTTATTTATTTACTTTGTAAATGTACGGCTTTTTCACCAATTGTCTGGTAGATATAGAAATTTTAGATTGTGGTTTTTGTCTAAGAAATGTAAACTCAGTTTGAATTATAAAACCCTGAGCTTATCTCCTTTTATAGGCCTGTATCCCTTTTACACATTGACCTTCACCAAGATCTTTATTGATAGGATATGAATACCACAGTTGTTTTTATTTATTTTTTGCACAAAAGCACCACTATATTGATAGTGTTCAAACGGATTTGACTTGTCACTTTAGCCATGCACGACAGTATGGACTACAGTGAGCTGTATTAGAAATATGAAATCAATTTAAATGTTTTGTAAAAAACAAGATTTCCACTGAACGTTCTAAGATTGCAGCATTTAAGAAGAATTCATCATTTGAGGTTTAGTGGTAGCAGTGATGCTGTGCGGCTACAAGGAACTGTTAGTTCTCCATATGTTTGTTGAATACATGCTCTGGAAGTCATAGTGGCATGCAGGAAAAAGAGACTCGATTAAAATAAATTATACTCATGCTCATAAATCACTGCATTGCCACAAGGGATTATATTGAATCATGAGCTTTGCTGTCCATGTGTGTATTCATTTGAATACCCTTCATTTCTAATAACGGAAAGATTGCTGCTGGGTACCAAAAGGAAAAGCATCTGGTTGTCTGCATTTTGAGCTTCACCACCTACCCACCTTGTGTGAAAAAAATACTCTAGTTAATGTTCTGGATAATGTCATGTCAGGCTAACATGACTGTGAGATTTGCTAAAGGACAGGGATCCGCAGCTTTTTAACATTCCTGTGCCAAATCAAAACTTTGAAGACCCTTGGTATGCAGGTCCTATTTTGTTTTTAAATTAACTTGTGTGTGTTGCCTGTTTCTACTTGTGTTATGTATGGGTTCTGCAGCTGTTTTGTAGGGTTGTATATGTAGGGATGTGGGCTGTGTTATAATGCGTATGTGTGTGAACAGTTTGCAGCATTTTGGTATTTGTAACAATCCATTGTACACTCCCAGGGTACACAGTTACACATTGCCACATACACCTAGACACACACAATGCCAAACACAAACCTCTAGGCACAGATTTCAGAACACACACACTGTAACACACTTTTACACCAACACATTGACAATGCTGTTATTTTTAGCCATCCTCATTTTACTTACCATTTAGTAGTTGGAGGATGGCTTCCCTGGTGTCCAGTAAAGACTGGATTGTCCTGGTAGTGGGTAAGGGCAGGTGCTTCAGCATGCCGCTCTCCTCCTGCATGGTTGCCTCTTCACAAATACTGTGAGGAAGTGACCTGAGATCAATTCCTTCTAGCACTACCACAAGTGAATTGAACAGTGCCACCTGCTGTAATAGGGCACTAGCATATAGCAGAAGTCCTACTAAGGTCTCTGCCAAGTCAGTTCTGTTGGAGATCCCCAAATTTCTCTAGCCTCTCTGGGTCTGACAGTCTCACGTGCAATGCAAAGACACCTTGCAGGCCATGTATAGCACACATACAATAGGTTGCTGACCCCAGCTATAGGACTGGTGACAGGAATTCAGCAAGATTGCTGGAATGAGCTTCTAGGAGCCTGTGAAGGCAGTGGTAAGGTCGAAGCAACTGCATATTAAATATGAAATACATAAAATAACAATGTAAAGGGCTGACATAGGTAATACAGAAATGAATTGTTGATTTTATATTTTGATATGCAGTGTTTTCAGACCCTGAAGACTTTGTCATGGCTTTTATAGAATGCCAAGTTTTTGTGGGACACATAAACTGATCATTTGCAAAATTAAAACCACTGACAGGTGAAGTGAATAACATTGATAATATCATTACAATGGCACCATTCAAGAGGTGGCATATATAAGGGAGCAAGTGAAAAGTAAGTTCATATTTTGGAAGCAGGAAAAATGAGCTAGTGAAAAAATCTGAGTTACTTTGACAAGGGCCAAATATTAATGGCTAGACGTCAGAGCATCTCCAAAATGGCAAGTCTTGTGAGGTGTTCCCAGTATGCAATGGTTAGTACAAACCAAAAGTGGTGCAAGGAAGGGCAACCGGTGCAACGGCATCAGGTCATGGGTGCTCAAGGCTCAGTGATGCACTTGGAGAGCAAAGGCTAGCTCATCTGGTCCTATTACACAAAAGCTACTATAGCACAAATTGCTGAAAATCTTTATGCTTGCCATGATAGAAAGGTGTCAGAACACACAGTGCATTGCTGTTTGCTGTGTATGGGGCTGCGTAGCCGCAGACTTATCAGAGTGCCCATGATGACCCCTGTCCACTGTCAAAAACACCTTCAATGGGTGCGTGAGCATCAGAATTGGACCATGGAGTAATGGAAAAAGGGCGTCTGGTCTGATTTATTATGTTTTCTTTTAGACGAGGTGCATTGTCAGAGGTGTGTACGTTGTTTATCTGGAATAGAGATGGCAGTATGATACACTGTGGGAACAAGGCAGACCAGCCAAGGGTGTTATACTCTGGGCAATGTTCTGCTGGAAAACCTTGGGTCCTGGCATTCATGTGGATGTTACTTTCACACGTACCACCTACCTAGAGATTGTTGCACCTAGAGATTGTTGCAGACCATGTACACCCATTCATAGCAATGGTGTTCCCAGATGGCAGTTGCCTATTTCAGTACACTGCAAAAAATGTTCTGGAGTAATATTTTATTAATTTTTTAAAAAAATAATCAAATTTTCATTATATAACAAAGTGACAACATGACAAGTGACAAACAAGAAAAAGAAAAAAATAAAGGTAACATTAATAAAATCTGTATAACATCAGATGACTGTCATCCAGTTCATTTTATGTTTTTCCTCTCTTCTTTCTTATTAAGAGAAATCCAGAGAGTATATCTCTTTATATCTCATATTTTGCCTTTCTTTAGTTACATTTTGAATTGAATACATATAAATACAATAAATACATACATATATACATAGACACATATGTTTCCCATTCTTTAAAGAGAGGCACAAGTGTTGATTTGTCATTAGAACTAGGTGTCTCAAAAGTGCATTGTATCCCTTATAGATTCTAGTTTGTATATCCTTAAATCCCAGTTATATAATTTTCTTGGTTTCCAATAATCTATATTGTTACAGCCTTTCTCCATTCCACATTGCCATATCACTTGTTCAATTCTTTTTTCAATTGCTGGCATATTAGATATTTTCCAGTTCCTGGCAATCATTAACTTTACTGCTTTATTAAATTTAAAACTAACTTTTTGTATATTATTTGTTCTTAGAAGGAGGTTCAGGAATAGTTTGAGGAACAGGACAAAGAGTTCAACGTGCTGCCTTGGTCTCCAAATTCCTGAGATCGCAATCCAATCGAACAGGGGAATCTATACAATATTAGGCAGGTGGTTTTAATGTTGCAGCTGATAGGTGTATATATACATTTGAAGTTAGTTATTATTTTGTCATACCAATTTCAAGCAGAGGATTCCCAGTACCCAGAATCCACACAATAAATTTGAGATGTCCTAAAGAAAATAACTCACAATCTTGGTATCCATTCCAGTTTTTATACAGAGCATGCAAAGGACTAGGTTGAAAGGGGTAGTGATTAGCAAAAGCTGTCTTAACCACACCTGGAGGCGAAATAGAGGGAGGCTTAGCAAAGCGTCACAGATACTTTTCTGTCTAATTTTTGGCACAATTTTGTTAAATTTGTCAGTTTTTTTTCATCTGTTGCTTTTGTGTGCCATAACACTAATTTCTAAAAAAAAAAAAAAAAAAAACACCTTTGTTTTGTGACACATATTTGTTATTTTTTCTGCTACTTTCTTTTACAGGAAAGCATTCAATTTTACTTCTCTTTTTCCCACCACTGCAAATTTGTCGGTTTTCTGAAATGCAAATATCCGTAAAACTGGCATAATTTACTATAAGGAGAATGCCCCATTTTAGATCACTATACACTTTGATACTTACGCCCCATAATGGGATAGAAAATAGAACCCGCGCTATCCATAAAACTTGGCGCAATCCATAAAACTTTGTTGTCGGAATCTATAAGTGGTGCACTGACCAATGAAAGCTGCACAGGTTGTTTTTTCTGTACTTTGCCAGTAAGTTTCTAATATGTGACTAAATTTGTAGCAGCAGCCATTACTAGCTAGAGACTACAAACATTTTGTTACAAGGTTGTAATTTGTAGCGGCTACAAGTTACCAGCTGTTAATTGCAATATTTTGTGACTGCTATTTACCATAAAGATTGTAAATGAGCTCACACCGTTGCCCTCATAGTCCTATTTCCCACCTGATCAGTGAGAAACAGAAATTGCCGTTAGCCTCAATGTCTGAGGGCCACCATCACTACTGGTAATGGGAAAATCTATACCTCAGACAGTACTCGTCTAAGACATTGGTAACATCTATGATTGGCAAATAATATTTATATCTATATATATACATCTTTAATATGCTATTGCTGGAATCCCGACTCACTCTTTATCTTTTCAGTCTTGTGCATGAGAGCTTTCCTTGGAAGCTACCACCCTACCTGAATAGAAAGCTCTCCCCAACTGTTCCCATCTACTATAACCTCCAATCCAGTACTTTATTTAGCATACCGCTATACAAAAGTGTGTGTGTGTGTGTGTAAAACATGTGTGTCATTTCCATTTTCACTTGTTATTTTTGTTTTCCACTGAAATAAGAGAGTATCCTGTATAATAGTGTCTATGTTATATTCATTCTTGTTCCTTTCTGAATATACAAGAATCAGGAAAGTTCTCAGCTCTTTCAATGCCTTTAGCATTTTTGATGGTACCACTCTCTAAACACAGTTCTATTACTGTATTTTGCATCATGCAATTCATTCGTAGCATTTCTATGCCTGTGCAACGTTCCCTGTGACTGTAACCCTGTCAATGTATGGGTCAACCTTGGAAAATTATTAACCAGTCTTTGTAGTCTTTCCTTTTATGCCTTCTCATTGTGTATATGTTTTCACATTGTTCTGAATAAAGAATGGTCAAAAGTATTTAGAACTGAGATTGTTTACACAGGTAAACTATTACCCAACTGTTACCCGGGATCCCATTGCGTAAATTATTATGACATGGTCCCTATGTGTCATTAAGAACTTTGTGATCCAAGAAATATATTGAACTAGCTACATCAAGTTTTTATGCAATCAAATAGACGTATCTCTGGTTTGAATATGACTTAAATTTAGAGTGCTTGAAAAAACAGAATAGAGTCAGAAATATCATCTTAATGTATTAAAGAAGATATTAAGCTGCACATCAACATGTGTTTATCTGTAAAAGCTAAAATCATTCTGTATATGTTGACTGTAGTCATTATTCATCAATGCTAATATTTCAGCATTACTCATACCCATACCATCAGAATAAAGAAAGACCTTGTATTATTATAAAGAGTGAGCCTGCTGGAAGCCCCATCACTCTCTCCACACTTCTACTGTCAACCTCTTTGTGCGCGCCACATTATTCAGTCTGTAGTCTCTAAACTCCCAGGTAACTGGAGCCAGCAGGAAACTCAGTTTGATATCAAGTATATTCTCTATCAACCTTTGTGTCGTTATGGGAAGTAATGATCTTTCGGAACTTTCATCTCCCTATGCCTTAACATCACCCATTATGTGAATTGCTTTATTGGTAAGCCATAGCCAAGCCACTCGATATACTCTGCGCCAATCAGCCATAAATTTTCCATTTTACTCAAGGTCTTCAAACAAGGTTTTGATCATCCTTCATCTCCCTTTTTATAATTGCCAGGGTTTGACATTTACTGCATTTTTTTTATTTTGTCTTTTGTTAGTTCGAGGTTTTGTGTGATTGAATTATGAGTGAATTTTACCGCTTTTTTTTTTTTTACATTTAATATGCCACATATAGCCTACCAGTAATAAATTGTGTCCAGTTTATTCTTGTGTATTTAACAGCTATATAAGAAATACAAATGTATAAACATGTTTTGTCATAAGATTTATTCTATTTTTTCTATTTTTTTATTTTCTACTTGGCAAGCATTAAAACTAGTATGAACTGAATTTTTCATTGTGTCAAAATAAAAAGGTCACAGTTTTTATAGATATAGCTATAGTTAAGTGTTTTTTGTGGTGAAGGAAGTCAGAATAAAATAATTAATTTGTGAGGTTTCTTTATTAAACATGTAAGGAATGTTGATGTGATTTTATTCTGTTTATATTGCCTAGCTATGGACAGGAAGTAGATGCTTCCCATGATGCTTTGTCAGGCTTAGAATAGATATTGTATTTGAGTTATATTGTTTTAAGCAGTTGGGAGTATACCTTTTGGCCAACACGGCTGATTACACAGTAGAAGTCATGGAAGCATTTATGCCAAATAATATCCTTCAGTTTTAAATCTGACTTTGCTTCTGCGTCTTATCACAGACTTCACTGCTCAGCATTAACCCCTTAAGGACTTCTGGAATAAAAGGGAATCATGACATGTCACACATGTCATGTGTCCTTAAGGGGTTAAAGGACCACTATAGTGCCAGGAAAACATACTTGTTTTCCTGGCTGTATAGGGTCCTTGGGTCCCCCTTACCCTCTGGGTCCCCCTCCCACCGGGCTCTAGGGTGAGGAAGGGCTTAATCCCTTACCTTTTTTCCAGCGCCGGGCTCCCTCGGCGCTTGGGACTCTCCTTGTTCTTTCCCATCATCGGCTGAATGCGTATGCGCGGCAAGAGCCGCGCGCATTCAGTCAGTCCGTAGGAAAGCATTCTCAATGCTTTCCTATAGACGCTGGCGTCTTCTCACTGTGAAAATTACAGTGAGAAGCACGGAAGTGCCTTTAGTGGCTGTTAATTAGACAGCCACTAGAGGCTGGATTAACCCATAGGTAAACATAGCAGTTTCTCTGAAACTGCTATGTTTACAGCAGGCAGGGTTAATCCTAGATGGACCTGCCACCCAGACCACTTCATTAAGCTGAAGTGGTCTGGGTGACTATAGTGATCCTTTAAGTGAGTTTAATTAGTGTTTTATGTGAAACAACCGATAATGTTACATAGTTTAATGACAGTTTAGATTCCTTGCTAATGTCAGATCAGAGGAGAGCAACTAAAAGGGAAAGGGAAAAGCAAACGTGCAATAGGAGAAGGTGCAAGAAGAGGAGATGATAATAAGATTGTGATTAAAAGTTATACACAGTAAAACCTGTGACAAGGTTTCTTCAAACAGAATGTGGCTGGGGCTGGACCCTGTTTTTCTCTTGGAAGATGCTTAATGAACATCCTTTCATATTACCGCTTACAGTTATGTAGTTGTAAGGTTATGACTTTAATCCAGCAGGAAAATACTTCAGGTATTATCCATGCAATTATTGCTCATAATAAACAGATAGTAAGACATAGATTACTTCCAGGCAGCATTGGATCTCCAGCAGAAGTAAAACATACATGTTCTGGTCTATTTGAGATTAGCGGCAGTTACATTCCCAAGTGATATGGTTGCAACTGTAATAGCTGCTGCCCAGGACATTGACTCCTCTTAACCTCAGGCAGCACTGATAAATAGGTGTCCCCGTGCTCCCCTTACAGTAAAGTCCTTCCCTTAAAGTACCCTCTAGTCTAAACCCTTAATGCACTTCAGCTTGCCAAAAAACTGTGTGTGGAGTGTATCCTTTTTTTTATTTTATCAAAAGAAATTGGCACTTTTATAAATCAATCTTGTTACCCTTCTGGCTGTCAGTCAGATAGCAAGTGTTGTTAGTTCCTGGTTGTTTAGCTCAATGGAGCTAAACTCAATAGGCAGCAGTTGACCAGAGCACCTGCCTTTTAACGACTTCTCATTGAGGTGCATTGGGAAGTCTGTGTTTGGAGAAAAGGCTGCAGACAAGAGAACTGTAGCTTTTGCAACCTGGTTTTCAATATACCCCAATGAAAAGAACACATAATTAAATTAAAGTTTCTATTTGAGGTATATCTACTAAAAAGTGATTTTTATTTATTTTGTATTTGGTAGTGCAGCGTCCCTTTAATTAATGACTAGCCTAATGCCCCACACTAAACATTAACCCCTAGTGTATGCTAAACTATAACTATGCATTAACACCGACGCTACTCTACCATAACGCTATTACCCCCTACACTTAACACTAATCCTAACCTAAAACTGTATATATGGATGCTGTAGACATTTATAAACCACTTGATCTTTATGGTTATTTATGATGTCTCCAGAAACTCTTGAGAACACCCTATCTTTTTTATTGATGTATATGACATTGGCCAAGCAGCCTGTACCCACTTTTCTCTGCTTATTGAATCACAGTTTTGTCATAGGCTCCAGTAAGGCAACTTTCAATCAATGACTGAAATGTGAAATCTCACTGGTAACAGTCAGAATCCAAGCCATTGTGTTTATTTTTTTATTTTGCCCGCTGTTCCATTCCTCTTTCCGACCTTTTAAAGAAGATACAGTAATCCTCATAACGTATCTATCTGGCTGATGGTGGTCCTTGCAAAGTATTATATGCAAAAAATGATTTACCCTGCTGTTGGCTGGGAAATGAATGTCATGGCATCACATGGAACTTACACAGTATAGCATGGCATCAGAAATTATTAAAGAACTATAATGAGCAATATAAATACTCACTTTTCATTACTTGCTATTGCTCAACAATAGACTCAAACATACTAAACTATCAGCTACTGTATTCTCTTCTTTTTGTTGCATATGTTCACTAAGGACAACCCAGGCGCTACACCTATTCTTCTGTTTTATCTGACTTATTCCACCGGACAAAAGAGACACCGAATACTGGTGGGAAGCTGAATTATCGAACTGTATCAGTATTACACAAGCACTCAACTTGTTATATCATGAGTAATGTTATAGTAAAAGATCATCTGCTCCCACTTAAAATAATTTATGGATCTTTTCAATGGGCATTGATGTGTGATTGTGGGATTTCATTGTCAGACTCGACATAATAAGTTTGCAAGCAACTATTGTAAAGTAAATATGATGTATCTGAAATGGCGTTTGTAATATCCATTATGTATTGTAGTTAGCTGTGAGTATACAGTTAGCAATCTATGAATATATCATTTAAAACTGCTAGTATATGTATAAATACCACATCCACACCAAATAAAACAGGAAATGCCCTTAAAATGGAACTGATTATCTTCCCAGATATTTCAAAAAAAGTAAAATTTAAGTATGTCCATTTTAACCCCTTAAGGACACATGACATGTGTGACATGTCATGATTCCCTTTTATTCCAGAAGTTTGGTCCTTAAGGGGTTAAAGGTGTTCAAATGAATACAGTAAATCTAAGGCTATGGGTTTCCTAATAATTAAACTGCTTTTATACTGATTATAGCTACAGCTAGCAGAAGCTGTCATTCTGTTGCCCCCTGACCGCTGCCTGGAAAAATGAAGTAGGTTCTGCAAAAGGGGAGTAATCTTTGACCTTCACTCATTGTTTTGTCCATCAGGTCAACAGTTGTTCCACAGAACATCAGCAATTGTCTTTTTCTTTGTGTCAGAATGCTCTTGAAACATTATACAAGGATAATTAAATGGTGAATAAGGGTCAGTGTGAACAAATAAATCATACTGATAGTTGGAACACAGACTGATTGAGCAAAAACAAGGGACTTTGCTATGCCTGTTACTGCATGGCTTCTGCTAACTGACTGTTAACATTATATCTAAAGCTAGCAAGTGGGACAGCTTTGTATGAAATCAAAAGCTGAGCAAAGAGACATGGGCTTTAATTGTTCAGCTTTATTTTTGGAATAAAGGCACACAGTGCATCAATTTAGCTGACTTTAACTGAACACAAAAACAGAATCAGTTCTTAAGAATGCTAATTGAATATACAGATTCTTCTCGCGTTCCTAATGAAGAAGAAAGAGTCCTCAGTATTAAAATCTCTTCCAAGAGGATTTGGAAGTGGTCCAAAGTTCAAATTCTGAGATTTTGTTTTACGCTTCTAATACAGGGTAATGTGACTGTAATAGCTTCTAAAGTCATAAATACTCGACTTCATACAATACAGATGAAGTATAGCAAATCTTTCTTTATGCATGGATCAAGTTCATTGACTTATACAGGAGATTTTTTTGCACTTAGGAAAGGCAACCTTTCACTCTTAAATGGACCAGCATTGTGCAGGGCTACTGAGATGTGAAAACCACAGAACAGTTATTGAATAAACACTGACGAAAAAAAGAGAATGGAAAGTTACCAATGACATTTATCTTCATCATTGTTGTCTTTGTCCAACTGGAGTCCGACTGGCTGGTTAAAGCCCTTAAAGGATTTTGTATAGCCTCTATTCTCTCCAAAAGCCCGCATATTCTATTATATCACAAATTCAGTAATATTCTCTCCCCCTGGTATTTGTACCTACATAAATACAGAATATTTTAAAACAAAATTGAATTAATACACATCACTTTTAATAAGTGATAAAGTTCTAGGTGAGCTAGACTACATTTGTGATATATGCAGACTATGCTTCTCACCTGAATTTTAAAAGAACACGCTAGGCACCATAACTGCTTCAAAGGAATCTGTGAGTGATTTCTACATGAAGTAATCAAATAAATCACATCAACTTAATGACATAACACTGTTCTTATAATCTATGGCCCTCCAAAAACTTGAATTTTCCAGTGTGCTTGCAGCTTGAGAGCTGGCATTTTAATAACTTGTTTGCAAGTTTCATTTAAACTTTTCTATCACCATGGAAACAACTTGCATCTACAAGATAAGTTGTCATGTTTAAAAAAATAAATAAAAAAATCCCAATATTGTAGTATGATTAAAATCTGATTGTTAATGTACTGTAGAGTATATTGGCTGAAATGTAAAACTTAAAGGACCACTTTTGGCACTATAACAACTTAATAGCGAGATCCTGGCCGTCATTTTACAGTAAGGAGTTAATTCATTAATGAACAGAAGACAGTGTCCAACTGTTCTGCCACTTCAACTCCACTGATGGTGTGAGGCCTCAATTAGGAAGCCTTGGAATGGGTGCCGCTGATAGGCTAATGTCAGCATGCCTATCGCTAGCTAGCCATTCCGAATGCAGAGTGTATCATTACCATTTTTTATTGGAATTAGCAATAGGCTGAGAGAGTGTGCTCACACGTTCACTTTATTAGCGGAGTCTGGTCCGATGCTTACTGATTGAAACCTCGGTCCATCAGAGGAAGTGGTGAGGCCCAGAGATTGGGGGCCACCTTCCAGAGTTTGGGATTTAACTTTTTATTAACAGTTTAACTCTTTAACCCCTTAAGGACCAAACTTCTGGAATAAAAGGGAATCATGACATGTCACACATGTCATATGTCCTTAAGGGGTTAAGGTAAGACAGCACGCAGGAAATCCTCACACCATAACAACTCTACTGCAATAAAATGATTATGTTGCCTAGAGTGTTCCTTTAAATACAACCACCAATGGAACAGTTTTACAACTAAAGCTCAAATCTATATTTTAAACTTTGTTTAACCCTGTCTTTGCCTTTTAGGCACGTACACACACTCTTTTTTGGGTGAACCTATAAATATAGCACCAGAATAAACTTTGAATTGCTCAATATTTATATTGGCATTTAATGTAGAAGAAGAAATATATAATATTAATGATAACATTGTGCATGACCCTGACAATGAGCAACATCTGTGGTTTATCAGGCAAAGTATAGATTAAATCCATACCTTTTTGTCCTACAAGCGTAGTTTGTCACGTTTCCTTTTGTGTGCATGGTCTAAATAACAGGCATGTTAGTGGCCAGCACAGGGTTCTTTTTATGTATAAGATTTAATGAACAGTATGTTAAATAGCTCCGGGAAACCGGCCTGAGAACGCTTTCTAGGATAGGTGTAATGGATTAGGGCAGAAGATGAAGGGCTCTTATACCATAACAAATCAGCCTTTTTCTTAAAGGTCAGGACATTCTGTCTGGGTCCACTTGAATTTTTGATTCTGCCGTTTGACTATTCAATGACACAATGTAACTGTCAGTCTTAACAATGATTCCTGTATACACTGGCTCCACTGCTCACAGGGTAACACACAATATTTCACATCACAAAGCAGGCCGATGTCTGTGTAGGCAAACCATATGATTGCCATGGGGAGCAATATTGACACTAACCACAGAGAGACTATGAGGTGGAATTTCATCCATCATACTGAAGTAGTTTCCTTCAACGTTTAGGCAATGTGTATTGTCAACCTTTGGTGTTTGACCCTTTATAAAAATGATGAACTGTAGGTGCATCCTAGCAGAATGTAAGATTAGTTGGTGTATTCTGGTGCCTTATCTTTTAACATAGTTCACATGTTATATCGTTATATCGGATAACCATTCTACTATACATATGGCATAGAGAAGTGGAAAATAATTCAGTTTTATCTTGGGATAGATAAATGGAGAATTATTCACACATTGGCATTTATTTACAAACACAGGTGTTTTTAGCATATGCACAAACATTACATTTTGTTATAATATGCACCCAGAGAATACTGACATCTAGCCATAACTTAAAAAAATAGTAATTTAAAAAATACAAAATACAATTTTTTTGCAGTAGTGATAACCAGGTGTATGCACAAATAGTCATGACTTTCTCATTTCCTTAAAAATAGGATACGCTAATACATTACAAGTTTTCAAATTACTGCAAAGCTCTATTTAGTGAATAAAGCCCATTATACTTCTGTGTCTCTGCCTGTTTAAACAGTTTGTTGCTTAGGTGTTGCAATTCAGTTTTCCAATCAGCACAAAGGACAGTACCGTGAATAAAAGTGGTTGAGATTGTGCATCATGGGCTGCTTAGTGATTTTATCTCTCTGGCTCCCTGACTGCGCTGTTGACTTCTGATATATTTTTGGGTGATCTTCCCTCTCGGTCTGGCTATTTACTCTGTGATTTTATTAAGGCACTGATGCTCCATTTTATGCTGCACTCTTCCTTTATTTCCCTTAGCAGCAAAGAAATATAACGTTAAACATCATAAAACAAGATGCCTATATAACACAAGAGGTAATCTTCCTAGTAACTGGAATAGCCATTCAGCAACCATTCCTTGGCATAATAGGCGGTAACCAATAGATCACTTCCTCTTTCTTTGCTGCTACCTCACTTAGGTACTCTGATCCCATGGTTTCTTAACTGCAGTGGCATCTCTAGGTTTCATTGTTAAGGGGGGACATGGTGGGCCAAGGACAAAAGTAGAGGGGTGGTTATAAAACATGTGTGTATGCGTGTGTGTATACACACACGCTCCCTCTGCAAACTGCAATCTCAGCCAGGTAGGTGACTTTACTGCAATAAAATTATAGATGTAACCACACTGACCGTTCAGCTCGCATCTATCCCATGGATTGAAGAATCCATGTCTTTTTTGCCCCCTCCCCCTACCATCCATATCTCTGTTCTCCTCCCTGTCATGTCTTTTCTCCCCCGTTCTTCCATGTTGTGGATGTCATTTGTATTGTATGGTGTGTGTTTTGAATATAGTGTGTGTGTGTGTGTGTGTGTATGTAGTGGAATCAGTGTCTGTGTTTGTGTAGTGTAACTAGTGTTTTTATTGTGGATGCAGTGTGTCAAGTGGATTCAGTGTCTGTGTAGTGTATGTGCATGTAGTTGTGTCTGTGTAGTGCATGTAGTTTTGGAAAAGTGCTGGGGGCTTAACCCCCCTCCCTGCCTCTTACCTGTGGGCTGAAATGGAAGGACACTGTGTAGGAAGGTGACAGTATAGGGGGGCAGTGTGTAGGAAGGTGACAGGGTAGCAGGGCAGTGTGTAGAAAGGTGACAGGAATTTTCTTTCCCTGACTGGCTTTTCCAGCACAGAGCTGGCTTGTAGATATTTACTTATTTAGAGATGTGGTGCAAGTCAGCAGTAGAAAGGAAAGTAATCCTATTGGCTACTTTTCAGCTTTGTCCGAAGGACTGTGAATATTAAACTATTACCCATATTTTTATCTTTTTTGGACATGCTGATGCATGCCCTATGGGATCAATTCATTATGCTAATGGGAGCAATCTTATATACTAGCAGATAGCCAATGGGGCCATTTTTGTATGGTAATCATAAAGATTCTTTCTGTAAAGGCATAAGTAAAACTCCTGGTGAGTGAGCTACAATGTGTAGAGCAGGTTTTTGGACATTGTCATATGATGTCTTCTATATTTTATTTAGAGTGACTTAAACCCCGAGATAGCATTTTATTTGTTGTGTATATTTTTAAGGCGTGAACACTCAATATAGGATGTGATTTATAGTGAACTTCAGAGTAGAATTTTTAAAAATACAATATGTAGATAATGAAGAAAATAAAAACAAACTAATAAGTGGCTCTTTATGTACAAAACTACATTTACTTAAATATACACTATACTCACCAAAACAACTTTAGCTTAAAGGGAAACTATGTTGCCAGGAAAACAAAGTCATTTTCCTGGCACTATAGCTCCCCCTTGATGGTTCAGAGAAAAACAAATCTCCTTTAGAAACCACAATTACTTTACTAAATCCAACAAGATATCAAATAATAAATCCTACTAAATAGTAAGTGCCTATTCCTAAAAGTGCATCATTAAAAGTGGCTATTATTATGGCAGATACTACTTAAAAGTGCATGTCAAACACTTCTAAAATACATTATACCTAAAGCACACACAAATAGATGACATATTATGGGTATCTGTAAGAAATTATTTGGGACAGTCTATCAGACGTTTTAGAAATTGTAGGGATCTGCATAAATATTAAGAACAATCTTCTGTTTTAAAAACGTATTTGAAAAAGTATAACCCTCTAAAGTATACAGTCAAATTCAGGAAGTAAGAAAAAATAAAAACATCTTTAAAAAATATAAAAAATAATTTTATGATAAATAGAAGACATGGGCAATTAGTTTTTTTTTTTTTGCATAAATCAAAGTGATTAATTTTAGAGACATTCACTTCGATAATAAAAAAAAAGGGCTTTTCTTAATTTTCATCATTCAGCTGTTTAGTAGGTACTGCCTATTTCATTATGCCTGCACGGGATTGCCATAATTAGGAAACAAAGTTAGTTTGTTGTCTACTAAATAACTGAAAGATCAAAATTAAGAAAATGGCTTTTCTTAATGTGGATCTTTCCGCATTTTAGCTGATAACTCCCTAAATTGGTACTTTGTGACTGCCAACTTCATTCATTCCTCACAGGGAATAATGGACATCTGAGTTTTGGAAATTACCTACATTTTTGGACAACATTTGTTATGCCTAAATCAGACTAAACAAAATAAATAAAAAATGTACAAATCAATACAGAACACACATTTTCCTTTGCACATCTCTAGTAAAGGACATTTTAATTTTTGTGTTTAGCAAATGTCTTACAAATAGAACAGTATAGTACTCAGGTTTTATGAGGTTTTGGAAAGTTACAGGATCAAAAATAGGGCTTTCCCCTTTTCAGTTTTTGCACATTTAAATTTGGCTGATTGGTTTGCTCAGCCTATGTTGCCTTTGAGATCATAAGGCAGCACAGGAATAAAAATGACCCCCAACATGGCAACCATTTGCATAAGTAGACAAGCCAAATGTCCAGTCGTTTTTTAGTAGCCACTTAGACACAAACGTTGTCTAAAGTTAGCATTCATATTTGTTTTTTGTTTTTTTGCATTTTTCTCACAAAAATTGAACTTTCACTGATTATATCATCGCTGTAAAATGTTTTACTGTAAGCTCGTTTGAGCAGGGCCCTTTTCAACCTATTGTTCCTGTAAGTTTTTGTAATTGTCTCATTTTTTTGTTAAATATCCCTTTGATAATATTGTAAAGCACTGCAGAATATACTAGCGCTATATAAATACCAGTAATAATAGTAATAATAATAATATATTCTTATTGTATTTTTATATTAATATTTATGTATATTAGAATACACTATGTATGAAATTATATACTTCCTATACATTCTTTATTTCCGTTCACACAGAACATTGATTCTTACACACTCCTCAGCTATATGTAATAACATTGTTGCAACTGTGTATTTTTTAAGTACAGCTTTGTTACAGTATATCAGTTCTTTGCCTAATGTTCTCTACTTATATCGGCATGTATCATGTTTATGTGCATTTGTGACACAAAAATAGGAATCTTCAATAGATAAAAAAAAAAAACAGGACCACACATAGAGCAGTAGAGTAAAACACTTGGAAAAGGGGTAAAAGGGGTAAACTTCAATGTTAAACTCTATCTAATATTAAAAAATATAGGGGGAGCGGCGCCTGACTTCCGGTGCGGATGGCTGCTTTCTGCTAGAGCTCCGTACCGGCAGGCTTATCAAGCACTACTAACCGCAAGTATACCCGGCAAAATTTCCCCACACTCGGTCCACAACATCCCCACAACGCCCCTGACCGACCTGACATGGGTGGAGGACGAAAATCGAAACACGGCACGGAGGTGGCGCCGATATTCCGCGCCCGCAGGGCAGAGAGCTCCACACGCGGGGAAGATGGCCGCGATGAAGACTCTGACTCCGCGGCAAGTGATACAAGCCGCACAGCAGCCGCAAAATCCCTCACAAAGGACGACCTCCGGCACCTGCTACAGGAGATCAAATCTAACATGGCCGCTGAGTTCACCAGGCACCTAGCACCTATCACTGCGAGCCTCAATGACTTGACACACAGAACCACCGCCATTGAAGATCAAATGGACCGCCGCATCCTCGCGGACCCAGGCGAACGAGACCGCCATTGCTGCACTACAAGAGCAGGTACACCAATTAGAAGAGGCCCAAGAAGACCTTAATAACCGCTCCCGCCGTAATAACATACGGATTAGAGGGGTGCCAGAGTCAGTGGGAATTGACACGCTAGCATCCACGCTACGGGAACTATTCTGCGGCCTACTACCCGAAGCCTCACCAGCCGAACTCCTACTAGACAGGGCACACAGGGCCCTCAAAGCCCCCCTCCCCAATGCAACCCAGCCCAGGGACATTATTATCCGCATGCATTACTTCCACATCAAGGAAGCACTCATGAGGGCGGCTAGAGACAACCCACTGCAGATAGAGGGGCATCAGGTATCCTTCTACCAAGATCTAGCCCCGAGCACTCTACGCAAAAGGCGGGAACTGCGGCCCCTCACCCTGGAACTGGCCAGAAGACATATTAGGTATACCTGGGGACACCCCTTCAAGCTGCAGGTCAGGCGGAATGACAGAACCCACACCTTGCACAATATTTCGGAGGCCGCTGAATTCGCAGAACGTCTGGGCCTACCCGCCATTGACTTCTCTGCGGAATCGACAGACAGGCGACCCATTGGAAGGCCAGCAGCCAGAGGCCCACACCCAAATCTAGCAGGAAACCCAGCGCCTGGAGGACCTCGTCCCCCAACCACCAACTAACCACGATTATATGCGAGAGACATCAGGGACTAGACAACCACTTCCTCCACAAACCTCACCATCAATAAGCCACCAGGACTATAAGGACTGTATCCGTGAGATTGCCGAACCCACGGACACGCTCACCAGAAGACAACATTTTCCCGGCCAATTGTCGACAAGAACCAGATAAGATATGACTTTGTCCTGAACATGTATACCTAGCCCTTGCCCCTATGACAGGCTAGAGGGGCACGATAAAACACCAGCCTCGACCTTAGCCTAATCACCATGTATCAACAGGAAAGCCGCCAGGGCCCCGTTAGGCCTACCCCAGATTTCCCACGCGCAACGCTAGCTCCTAAAAATGGGTTACCCTACTCCGCTGGCCCTGAGCGCAACCCGCTATGCTTCCCCCCCCCCCCCCCCACATTTACAAACCGAAAAAAAAAAAAAAAAGGGAAAAGAAACAAAAAAATGCTAAACTACTAATAATATACAAAAAGAAACAAAAACAAAAAAAACAAAAAAAGACAAAAAAAAAAAAAAAGTATTCATGATTGCCTAACCCTATAGCTTAGATCCTCACCTATAGCCGCTCGCGCTGACTTTAAACCCCTCTGACTGCATCACAGGGAATAGGTGATGTAGGGGATGCTCAAGAAAGGATAGGCAAGCAACTCTCCATTGCCCCTGGGGGGGGACATACGAGTAATCCCAGACCCATGGCCACCCCGCTTTATTCCACGCTCACTGGATGCCACCTCGCCTGACCTCGGAGGCGCGAAATACAGGGAAACCGCCACCAAATGATTGGCATCCCCTTCTCCCCATGCCTGCAACCCCGCGCAGGGTCTCTTAGAGATCAGGACTTAGTGTATATGAAGCTAAACCGCATTAGGGAACATTCAAGCTGTTTATGTTATGCATGCCATGTTTTCAATGTTTTAAATGTTTTGATTGTTATATGTCTTATTCACTGTGACGCTGCCTCCCCTCTAGACTTAGCGTAAGCAACATGGAAGACTGGACCCACCGACGCACAAAGCACGACACGGACAGCTACCCGATCGACAACTCCAAGATACTGTACCAACTTCCCAACGACCTGACTGCACTGACCTACGACACTTACGCCTTGGCATAAGGTAAGACATTACAGACCTTACGGAACCACCAGTGACACGGACCGACCACCACACACTAAGGTATACGCATCACCAACTTACATGCCTGCCGGCGACTCTGTTAGAGAGACCGCCAACCCCAGACGACACAACACCACCAGGGTAAGAATACCCACGGAGCGGCTAGACGCTCACCCCCATTCCCTACTGGCCACACTATAAGCCCAGTAGCTCACCCCCCCGACTCTTCGCTTACCCTTCACCGTCCCTTCCTCCCCGGCTTCCCCCCCTCTCCCTTTTCCCCTTTCGGGAACCGAGGACTAGAGCCCCCCCCCCCCATCTCTCCCTCTCTCCCTTCCCCTCAGCCCCACAGCCTTGGACCGCCCGGGCGCGGACCCCACGCCCGCTCACACTCCACACCCAGCTACCGTTCACGAGCACCACTAGCACAATGCCCACACACCTACGCTGCGTATCCATTAACGCAAAAGGCCTAAACTCACCCACCAAACGCCACAGCATACTCAGATGGGCACATAAACAAAACATAGACATCCTGCTTATTCAAGAAACTCATTTCACAACCCAACGAGCCTTCCCCTTAACAAATAGATACTACACGAAAAGCTATATGGCTACGTCCCCAGACTCCAAAACAAAAGGAGTTGCCATTTTACTAAAAGCCAATTGCCCCCTCTCTGATATAGTATGCAACAGGGACCCACAGGGACGCTACGTCACGATACAAGGGAGGGTGGGCACCACGGCCTATGCCTTCTCTTCAGTTTATGCACCTACAATACCAGATACATCATTTTGGCAACAATTAACGACACACTTCAACACCTATTCCACTGCACGCCTCATCGTGGGAGGAGACTGCAATGCAGTCCATACTCCGGCCATCGACAGGACGCATCCCCATAACACGCGCACCCGCCCATCGCAAAATGACGCTTTATTCCACCAATTCCTAACGTCACAAAACCTGATCGACATATGGAGGGCACAACACCCAACAATCAGGGACTACACATTTTACTCCCACCCACACGGCACGTATTCCCGTATAGACCACTTCTTAGTGACCCCTAACCTAGTACCCCAGGTCACTAGATCGGAAATAGGCTCCATATCATGGTCAGACCATGCTGAGATCGCTATTACTTTGACCCTGCCGACCATCCACAAACATTGGACATGCAGGCTAAACCCTCTCCTCTTACACGACGACCTAATAAAAGACAAAATCACAAAGGAATTAAAGGACTACTTCGACCTCAATACACGGGCAGACACCACACCCGCGATGATATGGGCCGCGCACAAAACGGTCATTAGAGGCACCCTTATTAGCTTAGCTTCACATAAGAAAAAACGATCGCAACAGCAAATCACAGACACAATGACGGAGCTCCGTCACCTAGAAACCATACACAAAAAGAACCCACATCCCAACACGCTAACTAAATTGACAGCGCTTCGGGACTTACTCAAAAGCCTTACGCAAAAAGACACCGCCAAAGCCTTGATGTGGCTAAAACGCACTTTTTACGAAAAAGGGAACAAGGCGGACACAATGCTGGCCCGCCGCCTCAAGCAACGAATCGAAGCTAAACGGATTTCCGCTATACGCACCGAAAAAGGTGATACAAGCAATTGCCCGACACACATAGGTCGTATCTTCCAAGACTACTACACTGACCTCTATAACCACTCCCGACATTCCCAGAACAACCTAGACTCCTTACACGCCCGTATAGATAAATTCCTGAACGACGTGTCCCTACCCACGATGACCCAGGAGGCAAAGGCCTCAATGGGGCAAGATGTGACGGTGGAAGAGATGGCGTTAGCCCTTGGCTCCTTCAAGCCCAACAAAAGCCCGGGCCCAGATGGCTACTCTGCCTTATATTATAAGGAATTTAGCCCACTACTGCTCCCCCACCTGTGCAGGGTATTTAACGCTACACTTAGGGGAGAAACCCTCCCACCGGACATGACTAGTGCGAACATCTGCCTCCTGCCCAAACCCGGTAAGGACCACCTAGAGCCCTCTCACTATAGGCCAATATCTCTACTTAACGTAGACCTCAAACTCATGACTAAGGTCATGGCAAATAGACTGAACCCGTACCTAGGATCCCTGATCCACCCAGATCAAGTGGGATTTATCCCCCACAGACAGGCCGCGGACAACACCCGACGAGCAGTGGACCTTATATGGCTCGCTAACCATAGACAGATCCCAACTGCAGTAATATCACTTGACGCCGAAAAGGCCTTTGACCGCCTGACATGGCCCTTTTTACACCACACCCTAACGCACATAGGACTACCACCGGAATTCACCTCATTCTTGCAGGCGGTATACCACGATCCTCAAGGGGCACTCCTACTGCCCCACATACCGCCCCCGCGCTTTCCCATCACCAACGGCACGCGCCAGGGGTGCCCTTTATCACCCCTGTTGTTTGCCCTCTCCCTGGAACCCTTACTCCAGGCGGTGCGAGCCAGCGGGGAGGTGGAGGGGATCACTGTAAGGGGGGAGACATTCAAGATCTCGGCGTACGCTGACGACATTCTCCTGACTCTGACCAACCCGGAACACTCCCTAGGGCCCTTTCTAAGCATCGTACAGGAATACTCCGACATCTCGGGCTACAAGCTCAATTTAAACAAATCTGAACTCCTTCCCGTGCAGTTAGACCCTGCGAGCCTAGAAAGGTTACGCCAAACATTCCCACTTAGGATCTGCCACCTGGCTATTTCCTACCTCGGAATCCAATTGCCAGCTGACGTCTCCTCCCTATATGCCAAGAACTACACCCCCATACTCCTTAAAGCACATGAGGACCTCATCAAATGGAGACCCCTGGGGATATCATGGTTAGGGCGCGTGACCTCCATTAAAATGAATCTCCTCCCTAGGTTCCTCTACCTCTTCCAAACCCTACCCATCCCGCTACATAAACCAGACTTCAAAGCCCTCCAATCAGCTATTGACACGTTCATATGGAACGGACGTAGACCAAGGGTGCGAAGGAGCACACTATACGTGCCAAAGAAAACAGGAGGTCTGGGCCTACCTAACTTTTTACACTACCATACGGCAGCACATTTAGCCCAGATCCAGCAATGGCATATCCCGCCTGGAAAGAAAAGATGGGTGGACCTGGAACACCTGATCTTTGGACGCGACCACCCGTCCCTATACATGTGGACACCCAGACCTCATAGACCCCTACCACCGCCAACGGCTCCCGCGATTAACCACGCACTGGACCTGTGGGACAAGACGAGGGACAAATATGACCTCTCCTCATTCCTATCCCCGATGACCCCCATCTGGAGGAACAAACTGTTCCCCCCAGGTCTCACCCCCAAACACTTTGCCAACTTTGAGCAAAGAGATATATCCAGAATAAGACATCTCTATCAGGGCACCGAAACCATCCAATTCGCGGACATCCCAGAATCGTCTTCCCTAACAACATTTGACCACTTCAGGTATATCCAACTGCGAAGCTTCGCGGCTACACCGAGCATCAAGCAAGCGGGGACGGCTCCGCTCACCAAATTCGAACGTGAATGCACAACCCGCCCAAACAGAAAAGGCCAAATATCAGACCTATACATGACCATCGCCAACCACCCCACACAACGCTCCCTCCCATACATTTTAGCATGGGAGAGAGACCTAGGCCCACCAACTGAATCGACGGACTGGCCCGACATCTGGGAGGCAATAGCCTCAGTGTCCATATGCGTAACCCACTCAGAACAAGCATATAAAATGCTGTTCCGGTGGTACCTCACACCACAACGCCTAGCCACCATGCACCAGACGCCGACTAACACATGCTGGAAACAGTGCGGGGAGACAGGGACATTCCTACACTGCTGGTGGACGTGCCCGAAACTCCGCCCGCTGTGGCAAAGCGCCACCCAATTAATCACCAAACTGTTACACAAACCGTGCCCGGTGGACCCTTGGGCCCTGTTGCTATCCAAACCCATAGAACCATTCACAAGATCAGAAAACAAACTAATTGCCCGAATCGCACTGGCCATCCGCAGATCCATTGCAGAACTCTGGTCCACGCCCCGTATCCCACCACAAGACATGATCACACGAAAAATAGTAGAGTGCTCGCAAATGGACAAATTGACGGCACTAATTCGAGACACCCCTAAACAGTTCCACAAAATATGGGACCCATGGCTGGAGGGGGACACGACTATCCCCTGGTGACTCGCACACACAGACAGGGACACGATCAACATCATAAGTAAAGACTGAACCGCCAACACTCCACCACAACACTGGCTCACCACAAAACTCATACTCCACATTACACACTCTCGGCCCTGCCGGGGCTCGGGCGGGGGGGCCCGGCGCCCCGGGCGGTCCACAGGCTGTAACCCCTTCCTATATCCCAACTCACCCATATAAGACCACCTGCAGGGATATCAACCCACCTACCTAATCCCACCATCATGACGTCCCCTAACACAACACAAACAGACACACAGCACACCCACGCATCAGAGGGACGCACAGACGACCACCCCACCAACATACACATTACCGAACCCGACAAGTACAGACCATTGCTGTGACCCTACAGATGGGGCACTGTAGAGACCACGCACAGCCTATCACAAACGACAAGAGATGGACAAACCCGACATCTGGATCTACAGCAGGACTACCCTCAGCACGAGTCCCCAACACCCTCACCACCCAATACCAACTGGGCGATCAACCAGGCAAGCCCACTGACGCAACCCTAAACGAATCACCCCCGACGGACACGACAGATAGGAACCAAACAACGTCCCCGACGGGACTAGACACTCTAACCCTGGCTGGACTCACGACCTGACCAGACCCCCCCCCCCCCCTTAACCTAAAGGCAACCCCCCACCGCGACGATATTGGTATACACAATTACTGGCTCCCAAAAGAGCGAGAATGAACGCATGGATTCCTGACCACCAATCAATACCGATACATCACTGTATACCATTGCTTGCTTTATAATATTTTTATGCGTACCCTGCGATGGTACAAATCTGAACGGATGCAAATGTTATGCCCCCACCCCAACCCTTTCCCTCTTTTCTTTTCTGTACCCCCTCTCCCGAATATTGATATGTTTATTTAAATACACAAAAAATCCGACAAATAAAGAATGATTAAAAAAAAAAAAAAATATATAAAAGATTCAGGCTTCTCTGGTGTATGATTATGTTTCTTGATAAATCCGATTATTCTGGAGCGGTGAATCTGAGATTATGTGCATTTGTGTATACACACACATACTGTCCTATAAGACACCAAGGCATGCTTTGTCTTTCCGATAAAATTTTCATTTGATTTTAAATTATGTATATACATTTTGAGTTTTCCTTTTGTATGTTGGTGTTTCTGTCCCTGACGATTTTATGTGGCAGAGGCTGTATATATCACTCAGGATCTCTACAAGTTTCTTATTCGGAAAACTCCAAGAACTGCCGTCATATACACTCTGCACAAAATCCACAAAAATGCCAACTGACCTCCAGGACGACCAATAGTTTCAGCACTTGGGGGGTAATTGAACTAGTGGCAAAGTGTCTTGATTTTTTATTGAGAGAGACTATTGAGAACCTGCCTACTTGTGTCAAGGACACACCCGACCTATTGAAGCAGCTTGATCAGATTTTCTTACCAGAGGCTCCAATTTTACTTGCAACATGTGACGCTAAGAGCTTTCACATGATAATACCACATTCAGAGGGTATTGAAGCAATGTGCCATGTATTGAGTAAATTTACAGTTTGCAACAGCCCACCATTGCGTATACCCTGTAGCTCTTGGCATTAGTTCATACCTAGAACTATTTCTGATTTGAATATAGTTGGTTCCAACAAATTTCTTGTAAATCGATGGGAGCGGCGATGGCACCTAATTACGCAAATGGATATATGTACATCTTTTAAAGAAACATATTCTACTGCCTTATGTAAACAACATTTTTTTTACTGCCATTTTATTGATGATGTGCTCATATTTGGAATGGGGACTTGTACTCTATAATCTCCTGAGAAATCAGATGAACACATCATGCACTCTGGTTCAAACTGACTATGACCGCGAGTATGGACAGTGTGGATTTTTTAGATCCACAAAAATAAGTCCTGCGCTCAAACTCCCACTACTACTGGGCAGCAGCAATGACCATAGTATACATCAGCCCCAATACATAAAATAAAAACCAAAGAGAAAAATGACTCCGTATATACTTGAGTACATTGCCATAATACAAACCAGGATCGCTGGGCTCATTATAAGCCCAGCGGTCCTGTTGGGGGCCGGAGAAAGCTGTTACTTACCTTTGTAGCAGCTCCGGTCAGCTCCCCCGTGCAGCTCACAGTATAAGTATCTCGAGTGGAACTAAAAACCTCCATTTATCTAAATATACATAGGGTTTTGGAATCGGGTACAAGTAACTTTTCTCTTTGATTTTTATTTTATGGATTTCTTAGATATTCACATATATAGACATAACTGCAAACTTGCATATAGTCTATACCCTAAACCAACCGATAGGAATACCTTACTCAACGCTTTCACCAGAAACATCTGAAGTTATCATTACCTCTCTCACAATTTATGAGATTAATAAGAAACAATTCGGAACCTCATAAAGCTCAAATAAAAATAGGTGAAATGTGGAACAAATTTATATAAAGAGGATGCAATGGTCAATTATTACAACAAGCCTGGGACAACTGCCTCAATACCACAAGACCTGAGAAGAACAATTCCTCTCATCTAGTCTTTCCAACTATGTTTGCCACTATATCACAGAAATTGATGATTTCTATCAATTCAAACTGGTGCATTCTGTCCAACGACCCTACTCTACCTGTAGTATTTAAACATCTGCCAATGATGTGTTACCGTTAAGGCAAAAGTTTATGTGATCTTTTGGTCAACTTAGATCCTGTGCATTGGTACTCTCCAGATCATAAAACAATTAATACAGGATGCTGAAGCCACATGATCCCAAGGAAGAGCTTCACACCTCCCCCCCCCCCACAGCAACAGAAAGTACTAGATGTGACATAGACTCACCTGTACGTTAGCTTATGTAATCTTTGTGGACTAAAATATGTTGGATAAACTGACTTACCCTTGAGAGAATGGATGAGAAATCACACATCCAGCATAAGAACAGCTTATAAAGACAACCAAGTGGAACTACCAATGGCCAAACCATTTTTAACTATGGGACATCCACTGCCTTCATTAAAATTTATATCCATTGATCATATTCCTCCACTGTAATGGGGTGTTGATCGCAAGAGATTATTGTTACAAAGGGAGGTGTTCTGGATAAGAACACTTGACACAGTTTGGCCTAGAGGTCTTAATGAGAAAAATTACTTGTCTGTATTTTTGTAAATTTGTTTGGTAGTCCAGTGGATTTTGCATTTTTTTATCTCTAGGTATAGCTGCACTCTTTATCTTTTCATCACAAACTCATTTTAGTGAGTAATTTATCTGATATTAGCAACGTATCATTTTTGGATCTATATATCCGCAATTGTGTACGTCATTTCTTATATATCTTGAATTCATTACATATATCTTGAATTTAAATTATATGATTTTTTATAAGGGATTTTTTTTTGCAAAAATATTTAGTGACAAAAATATATTATCGTGTTTCTAATTTTCTTCTTATAATGATTTTTTTTAAATATCAAAGGAATTTTTTAAAATGTATTTTTAAAGAAAATTATTTTTTTCAAATAGAAAAATCCAATGGATTTCTTATTGATGCCCATAATTTGTCATCATCTTTTGTGGGAATGTCACTGGTTTTCTGTTTTCTTTGTGTGTGCTTTAAACGATAGTATCTGCCTTTAACAATAGGCACATTTAGGCACATTTATACATATATATACTTTTTTCAGCAGGGAGGACTGAAACGTTGACAATTGTTTTCATGAATTTGCATCAATAAAAGCATCAATTTGAATTGTAAATCCTACGAGTTCGCTCATCTTGGAACTTTTATATCTGTGGCTGGAGTTTTGCACTGAGGTACTGACAAGACCAGGGAGCTGGAGTGCGAGGGATACGAGTTCTTATATGTATATATGTGCCCATTGTTTAAGGCAGACACTATCTGTCAAAACACGAACAAAAGAAAAAAAAAACATTTATCAATGTGTGTATATCTACCCATTGAGACTGTGACTGTGACTCTGACTTGACATATCAATTTTATTTGGCATTGTTGACCCTTCTATCTTGCTAAATATTTGATTTAAAAAAAAAAAATCATTTTTATCATTGTGCCTTTTATGGAAGATCTGAGTCCTTGCTTATGTACCCCAATATGAAGAGGAGAGTATAAGCCTCAAAAGGCACCCTACAGTGCTAATCATGGAGCCTGGGGATGGCTCATCTATATGTGAAATGCTCTGGATCACTGTTATCAATATTGTTTGTACTTCTGCTAACACTATATTGAACTACGCTTTATTTGAACCTGTCTTTCTTGTATTTTCTAGACTGTATCCCTAAAAGGGGAAATTTGAACATTTTCTACCAAATTAATTTTGTTCCTAATAATTAATCTCATAGAACGGTTTTGTGTACTATGTAGGTAAGGCATCAAAAGTATACTAAAAACATGAAACAATTAAAATAAAATGTTCCTTCTACAGCTGAAGCCCTCATACAGGAAACTCGTGTCGGTAGAAAGACCACTCTGAAACAAGGAAAATACACAAGGAAGGGCCTCTTATTGTGGCCTACAGGATATGTAGTTCAGCCTTGAGCTGCAGTTACAGATTTGAAAAGGGAAACTGCTCAATAACTGCTTTTGTTTATTCAATATCTTGCCAAACGTATTGGTCACTAACCGTTTTTGCACATCTAAATCCTTAAAGACTGTGTCATAGGATTTAGGAAGACTGTGTATATTCTATGTTGCTGAAAGTGTGAAAGGCACTAAAGGAGGATTAAAATCCCACAGGGCCCTCGGAAGACTGCCAACTGCCTACCCTATTTTCCCTTTAGTATAGAGATATTAATGGTGACAAGCTTGGCACTTAGGAGTCTGCCTAGCCCCTGGGCTTTAGGAGGCAAACCTTTGGCCACATTATGGTTCCAATGCCACCAGTGGAGGTTACAGAAGTGGTGGTTACAATGCTGTTACATAAACTAGTCCACAAGAGATAGTTTGGTTTTGTAGGGTTCATTATTGATAAGACTTATCAGACTCTATGACCTGGACACAACTGATCCTGTCAACCACTTACGGTATATCACATATGATAAATTAGAAATGTTAGTGAGAACTTGATTTATAATTATACTGCATCTGTGTAACACTTTCATTTAAAAAAATAATTTCAAATATAATATAAAACGAAAGACCCACACTGAGGCAATTTGAAACAAACATTTATACAATCAACCCCATGTATTGTTGATATAACTGCGTTTATCTTCCCACTCTGTAACTCTATGCACCTTACACAGCAGGTGTTTGTTAAGAGGAATGCAGATCTGAAGAGGACAATACTGACTTTCTTAATAGATATCATAATAGCACAGAGAAATGTCTAATCCAAGGTGGGAGTAAATAGAATTGTTTTGTGTCTGGAAGCTGTAGCTGGTATACCCCCTACAAGATGGGAAACCTTGTGAGTTCAGCAGTCCATGACAGGCACATGTTGTGCCAGACAGCTATGAACTGGAACACTGATTGTCTGATGGACATCATGAACTGACTGTATTTGTCATTGAAAAGTCGGCATCTGTCACACTTACTAGGAGGTAATCAGGAAGCCAGTCAGGATATATAGAAGCCTTTATGTTGCAATTTAACTTTATAGTCACATTGTTTGACATTTTTTTTCTGCAACTTATAACACATTGTTAAGTAAATATGATTCGGATGTGTTAATTGTTAAAGTAGTGTGAAATGCATTATGATACAAGTGTCCACAGTGCAGAGTTTAGAAAGTCACTTGGCAATATAAATGTATTATGTATATTTTCAAAAATAATGATCTTTCATCAGGTGCAATTTGTGGCTAGTTTATACCCTGGGGGATGCTCAGCCAAAAAACCCACTAATAATACAGCAACCCGAAACACTTTTTTAATAGTATAAATGTTCAACATATTATTTATTAAATAATAGATAGATAGAAAGAAATAGAGAGATATAAATACTGTTTGATTATACTGCAATAAAATACACATATTTGTATTCAGCTATGTCTCACGTGTAAAACAGTACCCCCTATGTACAGAATGTATGGTGTTTTTGGAAGTTACAGGGTCAAATATAGCATTTTACACTTTTCAGTTTTTTCACATTGAAATTCACCAGATTGGTTATGTTGCCTTTGAGAAAGTATGGTAGCCCAGGAATGAGAATTACCCCATGATGGCATACCATTTGCAAAAGTAGACAACCCAAGGTATTGCAAATGGGGTATGCCCAGTCTTTTTCAGTAGCCACTTAGTCACAAACACTGGCCAAACATAAAAAGCACTCCATTTTTTTTAAAATTATTTTTTTTTTAGGGGAAAACTAATATAAAAGCAAGAAAGAAGGCTAGGGGACCTGTCTTTCTTGCTTTTATATGTTGACTATAGTGATCCTTTAACCCCTTAACGCCGTTACGGCGTTCTATGCCGTCGCGGCTTTAAAGGGCTTTAAAGCCGTTGCGGCGGCATAGAACGCCGTAACGGCTGAAGCCCCCAGGAGGTAAGCTATACTTACCTCCGCCGCGATCCTCTTCTGGGGGTCTGCCTGAGAGCCCAGGCAGCCCCCCTCCGGCAAATGAGGCCCCCGGGGGCCATGTGATCGCTCTCAAAGAGCGATCACATGGCCCCCTATAGCTGGCTATGGATCTGCCAGCAGGGGGACTGTCTAAAATTTAAGAGAGTCCCCCTGCTGGTAGGTAGTGTAAAAAAAAAATTAAATACACATGTTAAAATAAAATACAAGTATTTATATATATATAATATATGTATATATATAATATATATACATATTATATATATGTAACGTCATACGTAATGTATTTTAATATTAATATTAGTATATATATTAGTATTAAAATACACTTAGAATGACGTTACATATATAATATGTATATATATATTATATATATAATAGATCTACATATATATATTATATATATATAAACGTATAATTACAATAATAAATAAATAAAATAAATAAATAAAATATTGAAACAAAATTTAAAATAAATTATATATTCATATGTAATTTCATTCTAACTGTATTTTGTTATTAATATATATATATTGGAAACAGAATACACTTAGAATGACATTCTATATATATCTATCTATATATAAAATACAAATAACCGCAAATATATATAGATAGATAAATACATATAATTACATGAAAGATTACATTAGTATACACGTAGAATTTAAATACCTATAAAAGCATATATATTAAAATTCTACGTGTATATTTAAGTAATTTTTTAACATAATTATGTCATTTAATTAATTAAAATTTGATTGACATGCCTGACAACACAGGGAGAAAGTGCAGAGAATTGAATTCGCAAGCACTATATTTGACCCTGTAACTCTCCAAGACACCATAAAACCTGTATATAGGGGGTACTGTTTTACTCGGGAGACTTCGCTGAACTCAAATATTAGTGTTTCAAACTGGTAAATTGTATTACAACGATGATATTTTAAGTAAAAGTGACGTTTTTTGCATTTTTTACAAACAAACGGCACTTTTATGGACTATATTATTGTTGTAATATGTTTTACTGTTTTAAAACACTAATATTTGTGTTTAGTGAAGTCTCCCAAGAATAACAGTACCCCCCATGTACAGGTTTTATGGTGTTTTGGAAAGTTAGAGAGTCACATATAAGGCTCGCATTTCATTTTTTTGACATTGAAATTTGCCAGATTGGTTATGTTGCCTTTGAGACCATATGGTAGCCCAGGAATAAGAATTACCCCCATGATGGCATACCATTTGCAAAAGTAGACAACCCAAGGTATTGCAAATGGGGTATGTCCAGTCATTTTTAGTAGCCACTTAGTCACAAACACTGGCCAAATATTAGTTTTTTGCTTTTTTCACACAGAAGCAAATATGAACGCTAACTTTGGCCAGTGTTTGTGACTAAGTGGCTACTAAAAAAGACTAAACATACCCCACGTTCAATACCTTGGGTTGTCTACTTTTTCAAATGGTATGCCATTATGGGGGTAATTCTCATTCCTGGGCTACCACACCGTCTCAAAGGTAACATTACTAATCTGGCAAATTTCAATTTGAAAATGGAACGTTCTATATTTGACCCTGTAACTTTCCAAAACACCATAAAACCTGTTAATGGGGGGTACTGTTGTACTTGTGAGACATCGCTGATTACAAATATGTGCATTTTGTTGCAGTAAAACCTAACAGTATTATGACATTTACAGCTAAAATGTGAGGCGGAACTACAAATTAAAAAAAAAAAATCTAATTTCTTACAGTTTTTTTTTTATTTTATTCATAATAAATTGTTTCATATATAAATATTTTATATGAAATGAAAGCCCTGTTTCTCCTGAACAAAATGATATATAATAAGTGTGGGTGCATTTAATATGAAAGAGGTGAATTACGGTTGAACAGACATATAGCGCAAATTCTAGTTTTTGTTTACGTTTTGTTTTGATCAGAACGTGCACTATTGACTCCGTCCTGAAGGGGTTAAACAAAACTCATTGGTAATTCACAAACATTGTTACCCTGGGAATTGAACTAGATCAACTGTGGATTATCCTTGAGGGGCTGCACCTAATAGCTTGGAAAATGATCATATACTGAATCCAAAATAATTCCACAAAGAATTAAATAAATCTTCAAACTAAATTTTGGGATTTGCTTGGAGACATTGTTAATCAGAATAAGTATGTTGAATACTCCTCCCTCTTTTTGTCTACTATGTGGCAATGGGAGTGTTTAAAAAATATATACATAATAAACCCAGGTGTTTGGGACACCTTTTACTACTGTGAAAATGGGTGTTTACTTGGTGTGAAAGAATAAAGCAATTTTCCATCCAGGACAGCTTATGTTACTATATATAGGCAATTGTATAATGCACAATCAGGAAATTCAAGCTCTCTATACCTGTTCTATACCCATTGTACAGTCGTTGTGCAAGTTAGAAGGAAATGTCCTGAACTCACTTCCTCATATCAGGCCATAGGGAAACTAAAGATGGATGTGACAGTGGTCCTGTGTGCTATTAACGCTCCTGATCAGAGAGCCCTCACAATTAACTACCCAATGCACACATCCCAGCAAATCACACACACGATATTGTGCAGTACAATGTGTGTGATTTGGTGGGGGCAGCTAAGAGGCCTTGGTGACATTTGCCACACTGTCCCTCTGTCCAGTCCGCCCCTGCTTGTGTGTACCCCAATTTTGTGACTGGGGTCTGACCCTCTCTCTTCTAAGGATGAAATGGTAATTGCAATTTTGAAACCATAAATCCAAGTAAAATAGTGATATGTCCTTTGGATTTATGCTACAATAAAGAAATTTGATTGCTGTTACTGGTGATAGTGCTGGTACTATTGTGGACTACTATAATATATAGCGTTGACACTGTACATATTTGAATGCTAAATAAAGCACAATATTGATTTTCACAAAGTCCTACAAGTGCACTTTTCTTGGAATATTTAAAGTGGCTGGAGGTAGCACCAAGGCGATTACAGGACCGGGAACAGTGAGTGTGGGGCACAAGGAACTGTACATATATACAGTACATATATATATATAATATATATATTTTTTTATTATTATTTTTTTTCTGGGGTCACAGAGTTAAAATCAGTAATGAATATAAGAATGTCTGCTTTTATTTTCTTAAAAAAGATAATGATCGTAATCTACTAAACTGTTGTGTTGCTCAAGAGACATTGCTGGCCCACCCCTGTGTTAAGGACAGAAAAGAATGCCCTTGCGTCGGTATCACCACGGCTTATATGTTACCGACCACAAGTTTAAGGGCCAAAGGCCTGTATTTGTGGTAGGAGTTAGCATTCTTATAAAAACCCACATCCCCTGCTTACCTTTGCTGTGCCGGTCAGTTCATCCCACCCACCCACCTCACCCTTCTCCTTTAAATTAATTCTACCTAGGAAGTAGCTTAAATGTGCATGGCTTATATGTTACCGACCACAAATATATATATATATATATATATATATATTTATTTATTTTTTCCCTTGGGTCACAGAGTTAAAATCTGTAATAAATATGTAATAAAGTCTGTTGCTTTCATTTTTATAAAAATAGATAATGATCTTAATCTACTAAACTGTTCAACTTTGTAGAGACATTGCAGGCCCACCCCTGTGTTAAGGACAGGAAAGAATGCAATAATCTGTGTTTATATAGCCATGTTTTGTTTTTTTCAGTAACATCACTGAATATGTTCTAAAAATGTCAGTAATGCAGAACACAAGTAACAGTTTTATCATTATTATAGTCCAAGATAAAGCTGTTCATAAAAGTCCGTACTAGTTGTCAGATTGTTGCATTCCTTATAAAAGATTAGTAAACAAAGTCTTAAAGTGGTAGGGGGTAATGGTTTTGGCTCTATAGAGCTAATTATAATTAACAAAAAATGGGTGAAAGTTTTAATAGGTAATAAAATGAAGCAAAACTTGTTAAACCTCAACCTTTATAGCCTTTAGAATAGGTTGGTCAAATGGCTGCTGATTAGCATTTAATGACAAAGTCATGGGTGAATAGCTGATACTGTAAAACAAGTGCAAAGGAGGATATAGCTAAATTATTTATGCCATTTACTACTCCTGCCTAATGGCTTAATTGGGCACAGAACAGTTTTTCTTAATCATCCAACGAGAGAACAATTAATTTTACATGGGCATTTTACTCAGATTATTTCGGATCATGGCCATCTTTAATCTTAAGACATTGACATGCTAACATGTAATGACGTTTGAAGTCATATACAAACAAACTATTTCCTACATGTCTGAGAAAAACATTTGATCCTCCCAGTTTGTGTCTCCTTTCTTCAACCCCCACACACTTATAAATAAAACTATTAACTATATATTTCCTTTCATCTATTTTAAATATTTGTATTATTTGGGTTATTTATTACATGTGTGACATGTCATGATTCCCTTTTATTCCAGAAGTTTGGTCCTTAAGGGGTTAAACAAAATATAAGATGTGAAAGAGAGATTGCTGTCCTGTACAGGCTTTCGATTTTAGGATGAAACAGGAAATTAGATGACCTTACAAATCTTCTGAATAAATTATGTTTGCACTCACAATTCCTGGAGCCTTTGAGACGTTTCAACCCATGTTTGAATGTCAGCTGAAAAAATAAATGTACCCCTTAATTCCACCTTGACATAGGCCCATTCTTACTCTAGGCACTAACTGAAGATCAACTGCAAACACAGACATCCAAGTCTCCCGGTAAGTCCTTGCGTAGCACATGTAATATCCTGGAAATCACACATACAATGCATGTCAGACTGTGTGTGTTTGATTTCCAGGATATTACATATGGATAAATGTCCCTTACGGATTATTCACCCAATAGGTGTTATATCTGAACAGGGGCCCGGTCGGGTGCTGAAGCCCTGATACTGCCCCTGCAGTATCTGCCGGCTGGGAAGAAGTGATATCCCAGCTAAAAAGATAGCCATGGGGGCGGGGCCTGACTCGCAAGCTGGCCAGACGTGTCCTCGAGGAGCTCCTGCCAGCTAAATGCTTGAAAGCACCCAAATTGCACAGAATTGCAGCAGAAAAACCCAAAACCAGCACAAAAAAGCCTCATCTACCGACAGGGACACCGAAGGTCCCAATTCTTGTAACCTAGCGGGCTTTTGCTGGTATTCTGGCCCTGCAGCCTATCGAGACTGCGGATCCGACGGCTGGGAGAGGCAGCCGATCTCCCACCTGGGACCAAGTAGTCCGACAAGAACACACAGGAGCCCTGCTACCCCACCCCCCTCTGGACCGGTGTGGGTTATCCTGGTCCCCACTGGACTCACCAACGATTAGCCTGGAGCCTGTGACCGGCTATACCCACGGACCGCGTGGCTGATCTAAGATGGCCGCCGCAACACGGCCCTCACCACAGCCAGCCAGCCCAGAGGATCTGGAATGGCAGAAGCAATTTGAAGCCAAATTCAACAAGGTATGCCTAGAGGCAGCACTCATTAAAAGCGTGGAGTATATATTGATAGGGTAGCATTCTCACCCTGAACATCTTTTTATTGCAGTGGGTAGTGGCAGTTGTTCATGTCAATAATGAAAAAACCTGTTTGAAAATTGCCATGTTTTACATGCCACCTCAAGGATGCATGCACCTGTAAGCAAATAATGACAATAGTATGCTCATGTGCACATAGACATGCACATTAACATTTACTAACATTTACACAGTTAATCAATTGCACATATACACTATTGATACACATGTATACACTGTTAACAACTGATGTAAACACAAGCAAACACTACCAACTACACACATGGATACTTTCTCTCTCATCCAACCATCCACATGTATTCTTTGGTAGCCGTTCACACAAAACATTTGAACAAGGGCTAACTGTATGGTAAGCCAATATGCTTTTGTCTGTCTTCAGTGTATGTTGTCTAATTTGCATATTTTCAGACTCTGTTTAATTCTAAATAGTTAACCTTTTTAGTGCTTAGTGGAAAGTCTTAACTAGCAAAGCCAGATACAGTCAATTTGATTTGGGTTGGTTTACCTCTTATGCACAAACGGGGGCTGCCTGTAGTGCTGGCTCTGGATCACCTTTGTGGGTAGGATCAAGCTGATATGAAAAAGTTATGGTGTAACGGCTACCCAGGTAGAGAGAGGGTATCTGCCGTTGAAGACGTCCTTTTCCCTGCAAGCTGCTGTGGAGAAGTAAAGCTGGTGCAATCCCATCTACGATATCCAGAGCGAGAGTCAGGTTCAGCTGTAACAGGAGCAGAATAACATTCCCAAATAATCCCCTTCCAAGAACGAGACGAGGCTATGTTTTGAAGGGTCAGGATGAACTGAGGACTGGGACACCCAGCCTGCTTTTTATTAGGATAAGGTACACACAGGACACTCCCAGGGGAGGATGAAAATAACCAATCATACACATGGTAACACCCCCACGTCTCCTCCCCTCAGATAAACACATAACATAATTATAACGTACAATATTTTACCCCAGTTCTGGATGTACCCCAAAAACAGGGGGTACAGCTTTAAGTCCGGTATCGCTTGATAGCTCTCATTCAGGGGAACAATATATCCAAAAATCAGCCCATTCGGATGAATGGTTCGGGAGATACAGAGTTCCAAAGTTTTGACCGACCGCCCAACCAACTAGCCGAAAATAGTTCCATGAGTTTTGGCCTTGCAGTCGGTCTCTGTTCGCACGGTAAAAAGGTACGAAAATCTTGCCATCCATTCGAATCTCGGGGTTCGCTGAAATCCCCATAGACGATTAAGTATAACTACCGAACGGTGGGACGTTCGGTAGTTTCCGTACGAATTTATGGAGGTCTGGAGGACTCAGCGGTGTTCGCCTGTTTGCGTATCCGTTTTTAGTTCCATGCGGTTACAGGCAAGCACCGCTGTTCGTGCGCAAGATGGCCGCGAACACGTGTAAAGTCCCGAAATGGCGGCCACCTATATTTTACACACGGAATTCGTACGGAATCATACGAACGGTTTTACTACCGAATCCCCGTATACTTTACACAGTGGATTCACTTAAACCATGCGAACAGAGGAAAATGAAACGAATAGATGATTACGCTGTAATTCCCTTGCTTGCTTCACAGCCACCAGAGACTTGTAAGGATCTGTTACACTGCTCCCCTTTTGTGGAACACTCCGGCAGACCCGGATTGATCCTTTTCGGGTCAACTTGGGGCTGTCCGGTCTGCTGCTACGGTAGAAGTTCCGTTTGCCTGGATAGTCCGTCAGCGTTTCCATTGAATCGGCCAGGGCGATACTGAATGCAGAAATTATATGGCTGTAGTGCTAAGCTCCATCTTAGTAAGCATCCATTGTCTCCAGCTACTCGGTTCAGCCATACCAGGGGGTTATGATCGGTGATCAGGGTAAATTCCTGCCCATATAGGTAGGGTGTAAGTTTCTTTAGGGCCCAAACTAGGGCTAAACATTCTTTTTCCACTGCCGCGTAACTCACTTCTCTGGGCAACAGTTTTCTGCTAAGGTACGCGACAGGGTGTTCTCCCCCATCCTCTCCGATCTGGCTCAGAATTGCCCCCAGTCCATACATGGATGCATCTGTATGGACGACAAATCTTTTGTTAGGGACGGGGGCAGATAGAATAGGTGCATTGATCAGAGCATTTTTCAAGGCTTGAAAGGCTGTTTCACAGGCCGGAGACCACAGGACTACCCTAGGCAAATTCTTTTTAGTTAAGTCTGTCAGGGGTTTAGCGATAGCACTATAGTCCGGGACAAATTTCCTGTAGTATCCTGCTGTCCCTAAGAATGCCAATACCTGCGTCTTGGTGTGGGGTGTGGGCCAGTTAGCTACCGCCTCAACCTTAGCGGGTTCCGGGCGTTTTTTTCCCACATCCTACCCTGTGTCCCAGGTATTGGACTTCGGCCATACCGAAGTTACACTTCTCTGGTTTCAGAGTCAGGCCTGCCGCCCGAATCTGATCCAGTACAGCCTCTACGTGTCGCAAGTGTTCCCCCCATGTTTCACTATAGATCGCTATGTCATCCAGGTACGCGCAGGCGAAGTCCTGGAAGCCATCAAGAAGTCTATCTACCAAGCGCTGAAAGGTAGCTTGGGTGTTCTTCATCCCAAATGGCATGACCTTAAATTGGTACAAGCCAAATGGGGTGACGAACGCCGACTTGGGGATAGCCTCCTTGGCCAGGGGGATCTGCCAGTATCCCTTGCATAAATCAATGGTGGTCAGATACCTCCCCCTGGCAATGCGATCTAATAGCTCGTCCACTCGGGGCATAGGGTACGCATCTGTCACGGTACGGTCATTGAGTCGTCTATAGTCTACACAAAATCTAGTAGCTCCGTCCTTTTTGGGCACTAGGACTACTGGCGAAGCCCAGGGGCTGTCAGACGGCTCTATGACTCCTAACCTCAACATCTCTTGTACTTCCTTTTTCATTTCTTCCCTGACTGCCTCAGGGATTCTGTACGGGGTCTGCCTAAGGGGCACTTGTCCTGGGGTCTCTACATAGTGGGTCGCTAGCGTGGTGTATCCTGGTTCCTGAGCGAACGTTAATTCCTTTTCCATTATCAGCTGTCTAAGTTGGCCCTTTTCGGCTGCGGTTAGCCGCTCCCCTAGTTGGATGGTGTCCAGTAAGCTAGGGGATTTTCTGGGTGCTAACAGGTCTGGGATAGGTAGGTTATCGGGGTCCTCGGTAGCAGAAATGCATATAGCGGCAATATCCTCTGGCCACTCTTGGTATTCTTTTAGTAAATTTACATGAAAGGTTTTCTGGATTCTCTCATCTTTATTGCTGGCAATCACATAAGTAGTGTCGCAGACCTGCGCTACTACTTTGTAAGGGCCCTGCCAGGACGTCTGGAGGTTATTTCCCTTTACCGGTCTAAGTACCAGCACCTTCTGACCCACCTGGAAGGTTCTCTGTCGGGCGCCCCGATCATACCAACGTTTCTGTCGACCCTGGGCCGCATGGAGATGGTCCCGTGCCATCCGAGCCAACTGCTCCATGCGGTCCCGCATCTCCAAAACATATGGTACAATAGGGACCCCTTCATATTCCATCTCCCCTTCCCAATGCTCCCGGATGAGGTCGAGGGGACCTTGTACCCTTCTTCCGTAAAGCAGTTCGAACGGGGAGAACCCAGTGGATTCCTGCGGTACCTCTCGGTATGCAAACAAGAGGTGCGGCAAGAACCGCTCCCAGTCTCTGTATTCCGCGGTAAAGGTCCTCAGCAACTGCTTCGGGGTTCCATTAAAGCGTTCACAGAGACCGTTCGTCTGGGGGTGGTAGGGTGAGCTGAGGAGGTTTTGAATACCGCAGACCTTCCATAACTGTTGGGTCAGATCTGCGGTAAATTGAGTCCCTCTGTCAGACAGTATTTCTCGGGGAAAGCCTACTCTAGTGAATATCCCCACTAGGGCACTGGCGACAGTGTCGGCCTGGATATTTGCCAGGGCGACGGCTTCCGGGTAGCGGGTAGCGTAGTCCACCACAGTAAGTATATATTTCTTACCGGATGGACTGGGGTTAGGTAGGGGTCCTACTAGGTCGACTGCCACCCGGCTAAACGGTTCCACGATTATGGGCATAGGTGACAGTCGAGCTTTAGGGTGGTCCCCTCTCTTCCCTACCCGCTGGCATATGTCGCATGTACTGCAGTAGCGCCGCACATCCTTGGAAATCCCCGGCCAGAAGAAGGTCTGGGCTATCCGATAGGTTGTGCGGTTACCCCCCAAATGTTCTGCTAGGGGAATATCATGGCCAATTCGGAGAAGCTCCAACCGGTACTTTCTGGGTACCACTAGTTGGCGTTTCTGTGAAGGGGCACAGCCCTTCTTCCTACTCACAGTCAGTCGGTATAACCTGTCATGTTCCCATACGAAACGTTCATGCTCATTCCCCCCACTAGCGGCTATCTCCCGGTACGTCTGTAGGGTGGGGTCATCTCTAGTCTCCCTCCCAAACTCTTCTGGGGTGTCCCAAGTTAATGGCCTCTCTCTTATGTGTGACCTATGTGTCTGTGTGTTGCTTACCTGGGTCTCCTGGCCTGTGGTGGCATCATCGGCAAGCCTGCTCTGGGCTCGGGTGGTTACGGGGCAAGCTGCATCTGTGGTGGGCAAGTAGGCTGAAGTCAGAGGGCCAATATCGTTGCCCAATACGACCTCAGCGGGTAAATTATCCATGATGCCAACCGTGGTCTTTCCTGACCCAACCCCCCAGTCCAAGTGCACCCGGGCCATGGGTAAACGAAATACAGCCCCTCCTGCAACACGGACAGCAACGGTGTGTTTGGCCAAATGCTTCGGTTTTACCAAGTGTCGCTGCACCAAAGTGATGGTAGCCCCCGTATCTCTCAATCCTTGGGCTATTTGTCCATTCACGCGTACCTCCTGCCTATGGTGCTGGCGATTATCTGGGGAGGCGGCTTGTATCGGATCCGCCTCATACAAGATGCCCAAGCATTCCTCGGGGCCCATCTCGGCCTCTATACAGTGGGCAGCAGAGGTACGTGTGGTGTTGTTCTCTGTGGGGTTGCGCCTCCAATTATTATTAGCGGCCGGCCCCAGCGGGCAATACCTTGCGATATGTCCAGGGTTGTGGCACCGGTGGCAGGTGCTCCTAGGTGAGTCTCGGGGGTAGTTGTTGTGTCCTAGAGCGCGAGCTGGCCCTGGTGGTATGGGAGCCCAGAATTCTGGTCGAGATGAGGCAGCTGGGGAACGTTGCTCCACTTTGATAGCTGGCCTTGGGGTATTTTGGCTTACCCTCCTGCTTTCGGCGTACTCGTCTGCCAGCCGGGCTGCCTCCTTTAAGTTGCTAGGACGTCTGTCCCTTACCCAATCTTGCAAGTCAGCAGATACACCTTGGAAGAAGTGTTCTAATAAAAATAGTTGTAATACTTCTTCTCCCGTGCTAGCGTTGCATCCAGTGTGATGCCACTCGCTGTAACCTATTAGCCCATTCCATGTGGGAGTCCACAGCTTTCTTTTTGGACTCCCGGAAGCGGCGACGGTATGTCTCTGGGGTTACAGCGTACCGGTGGAGTAGTGCCTCCTTTACCCTTTGATACTGCGCAATCTCTTAGTAGTAAGTGCTCGAAAAGCCTCATTTGCTTTTCCCGATAGCTTCCCAGCCAGAATAGTGACCCATTGGTCTGGTGGTACCTGGTGCAGTGAGCACTGCCGCTCAAAATCTGCCAAATATCCATCAATTTCTTCCTCATTTTCTGCAAAAGCTTTAAATGCAGTAAATGGTATTTTCTTCCCTGCAGCAGCGGGTGGAGGAGTAGGGACTGTATGTGTACTGGCTTGTTTAGCTAATACATGTTCTGTTTCCTGTCTCCTCTTAGTCTCGATCTCCTCTTTTGCGTCCCTGAACAGCCTGTCTATTAGTTCCGTGGTTGTTTCTGGATACAAGGCTAATCTCCGCTGCACAATAGCAGTAAGTACATCTTCCTCGCTGACCGGTGCAATAGGTTCAGTTACCTCCATGGACCTATCCATTTCGTCCAGCTCCAGTAGATCAGCTATCAGCTCTCTCCTTGGTCTGTTACTGGCACTCCTACCACGATTCTCCAATAGATCTTTCAGTGTGGGTCTTTTCAGCTTGGCATACTGAGACTCCATTCAGCACTTGTTCCTTGGATAAAAGGACCATCCCACCGCTGCCAACCAATGTAACGGCTACCCAGGTAGAGAGAGGGTATCTGCCGTTGAAGACGTCCTTTTCCCTGCAAGCTGCTGTGGAGAAGTAAAGCTGGTGCAATCCCATCTACGATATCCAGAGCGAGAGTCAGGTTCAGCTGTAACAGGAGCAGAATAACATTCCCAAATAATCCCCTTCCAAGAACGAGACGAGGCTAAGTTTTGAAGGGTCAAGATGAACTGAGGACTGGGACACCCAGCCTGCTTTTTATTAGGATAAGGTACACACAGGACAATCCCAGGGGGAGGATGAAAATAACCAATCATACACATGGTAACACCCCCACGTCTCCTCCCCTCAGATAAACACATAACATAATTATAACGTACAATATTTTACCCCAGTTCTGGATGTACCCCAAAAACAGGGGGTACAGCTTTAAGTCCGGTATCGCTTGATAGCTCTCATTCAGGGGAACAATATATCCAAAAATGAATGGTTCGGGAGATACAGAGTTCCAAAGTTTTGACCGACCGCACAGACCAACTAGCCGAAAATAGTTCCATGAGTTTTGGCCTTGTGGTCGGTCTCTGTTCGCACGGTAAAAAGGTACGAAAATCTTGCCATCCATTCGAATCTCGGGGTTCGCTGAAATCCCCATAGACGATTAAGTATAACTACCGAACGGTGGGACGTTCGGTAGTTTCCATACGAATTTATGGAGGTCTGGAGGACTCAGCGGTGTTCGCCTGTTTGCGTATCCGTTTTTAGTTCCATGCGGTTACAGGCAAACACCGCTGTTCGTGCGCAAGATGGCCGCGAACACGTGTAAAGTCCCGAAATGGCGGCCACCTATATTTTACACACGGAATTCGTACGGAATCATACGAACGGTTTTACTACCGAATCCCCCTATACTTTACACAGTGGATTCACTTAAACCATGCGAACAGAGGAAAATGAAACGAATAGATGATTAAGCTGTAATTCCCTTGCTTGCTTCACAGCCACCAGAGACTTGTAAGGATCTGTTACATATGGGTACCACCTTTCATTGTAAAACTTGCTAGAGACATGAGAAGGAATTAACCATGGGGCAAGAGATTTTAATATCTGTATATAAATTATTATTTATCAGTATTTTCTCTGCTTAGTTTTTTTCTTCGATTCTCTCTCTATGCATAAGTTCCATGGTTTGTGTTTTCCCCCCCCCCTATCTTTACTTATTTTTCTTTAATCAAACCTCTAAGCAGACCTGCAATGATGGTCAATTCTCATTTTTATTATATCCAAATTTAGTTTCAATTCGGTCATTCTGATTGAATCTTAACTATGTGCAGTGGTGTATTCTGGTTTTGTGCTGCCCTAGGCATGACAAAACTCAGGCACACCCCCCCGCCCTTCCAAATTTTTCTTCCTGACAGACACATGTCCTCACTGATGCATGCACTGACATACACTCACTTGCAGATATAAAGTCATTGTCACACATACTGTTTAACCAACACACACTTTCACTGAAACATACACATTCACAGACATTCACACTCACTCATTCACAGTTACACACACACTCACTTTCACCGACAGACAAGCATATACACTAACTGACAGACACATACACACTCACTGACAAGTCACACATGTATACTCACTGACAAACGCACACTCATTCTGTGTCACACAAACACACACACACACTGGAACACACATATACTCACTGACAGATACACACTGACAAACACACATACACACTCACTGACAGACATATATACATGGCAGACACGCACATTCACTGAGAGACACACACTGACAGTGACAGACACGGATACACACACTGACACACACATGCACAGTGACAGACACACATGCATACACACTCACTGGCAAACACACATACACTCTCAATGACAAACACACGTACACACTCACTGACAAACACATATACACTCTCAGTGACAGAAACACACACGTTTTGACAGACACACACACTCTCACTAACACACACACAGTAACACTCACTAACAGACATACACACTCTGACTAACAGACACACTAACACTCACTAACAGACACACACACACTAACAATTATGTTTTTGCTTCCATTTTGCTAGATTTTTTCCTGTGGTCCAGTGGGGCTGGCTGCAGCTCGGGAGGCAGACGGCCACACGGTGTGCAGTGGAGGCAGGCGCGAGGGTGCTCTGATCCTACTGCTCAGCTCCCATGCACACCTCTGAGTGATGCTGGGGTCATAGTGACATCATAGTGCGCAGCTCCTGGCCCCCCAAAGACAAGAGGCTGATAAGGCATCTGCCAGGGCATTTGGGGGGCTGCTTTTTTGCCGCCCCCTGAAAGTGCCACCCAGGGCAAATGCCTTGTCAGCCTTTCGCTAAATACAGCGCTCACTATGTGGCTGGATGTTTTCAATCAGTGTCTGATTTAAAATCAGACATCTAAATATATTGTTTAATGTATTTACTAAAGTGAGAATTCTGAGTGAATTTAGAGAGAATTTCAAATGTACGGGTAAAATAGCCAAACTAAAAACAAAACTGATTTTTCCAATTTGGATATTTCATTCTAAATGTTGAACTTCACTTTGAATACCAAGCAATTTTCACTTTAGTGAATAATTCTGAAAGTGCCAAAGCACATACGTATTTTAAACAAAAGCAGGACTAAATGTATCCTGTGATTATTAAAAGAAAAGGAAAGAAACGAGATGAGTAGGAGCCAAAAATTGCCACACCTCCAATATGGTGGTTAACCCGGGTTTGGCAAAAAAAAAAAAGGAAATAAAGGGAAGAAGAGGAGGGTGGAACTTAGAACAGATGTGACTGAAAAATAATAATACCGTACAGGAACCGATGTCCTATTTAAAACCTTACATTTAATGAGTATTAAGATAAGAAAATCCAATAAATGAACTAAACATACATGACTAATGACAAAAAAAGATACAAAAATATACAGGATACAGGAATATGAAAATGTTGGCTGACACTAAGGTGCGCACTCGTGAGGATACAAGAGCCCCACAGTAAGGGTGTGAGTGTCAGACCTTCATTAGGATGGTGCACACTAAGTACAAATTGATGTAGCCTTCTTACTAGCAACTACAGATGAAATGCTCAATGAGTAGTCCTACTTCCCTATTACAGAGGGAAACATGCCAGTGTGTCCTCCAACAGGCTCCACGCATAGTCAAGTGAGGCTATAAAATAGATACACTCTGTTTCAAGTGAGGCTATAAAATATATACACTCTACTCACTGATCAATACTATTTAACATAGGTGGAATGTCTTTTCCTCACCAGCCCCCACCCACAGGCAGCAGATGGGTTCTATTAAATATTCCAGGGGCAGATTGATTGTCATTATCCATGCTCCCCTACCCCCAGCCATTGGGTATTAATTTAATGGAGAGATGGACATGGCAGCAGTCCCCTCTAATTTAGGGTCATCTTAAAGCATAGTGACAGCACAGACCATCATGCAGTAAATATACCACCAAGGGTTACATCCCTGTTGGTACGAAGGACCCCAAGGTATCTTTTGATTCCTGGTGACCCCATCTGGCAACTGGAGCGCTGCTCATAGACAGGGCCGGATTTTCCTATAGGCTAACTAGGCTTCAGCCTAGGGCCTCAAGATCAAGAGGGGCCTACATTCAAATCGTTAGCAAAATTAAAATTACACTATTCTAAAAACATTGAAAACACTAAACCACTGAACCGAAAATAAGGAGAAATTATATGCATATGATATGACCAGTGGCGTACTAAGGGTGGGGGGGGTGGCGGTCCGCCCCGGGTGCCACTTCCTAGGGGGGTGCCCGGGGCAGACTGCAATGCCCCTCCTGCTGCGATCGCCAAGACCGGCGGTCTGCAGCTCCGCAATGTGCAGAGCTGCAGACCATGGATCTCGCGTGCACTGCCCAATCAGACCGTTGCCGCGGGTTACCACGGCAACGCTCTGATTGGGTCTCACGAGATCCATGGTCTGCAGCTCTGCGGAGCTGCAGACCGGAAATGAGGGCCACCGGACCACCAGGGACCCCACCGGACCACCAGGCAGCCCCCACTGGACATCCAGTGATTTAAGGTCATTTTTTTAGTCACCCCCCCTCTCCTCATCACTCCCTCCCTCTCACAATCACCCCCCCTCTCCTCATCACCCCCCTCCCTCTCACAATCACCCCTCCTCTTCTCATCACCCCCCTCCCTCTCACAATCACCCCCCCTCTCCTCATCTCGACTTTTTATTTATTTATTATCCATGCCACATTTTTTATAAAGGTTAGTACCAATCACAACATGTTTCATTTAACATATTGATATATATCACAGTAATGATGTATTTTATTGTCTCTCATGTAATTTACAAACTTAAAAATGGGAGGTGAAAGGGCCTCATAAGTGGAAAAGCCTATTGTCTCTTTTCATCTAAATCCGGCCCTGCTCATAGACCTTTAAATACCGCAGTTGAGTGATCTCACTCTCTCAGTATTTTAATCACTGACTCCAGTCTGCAGAGTTTAAAAAAAGAGAACCCACAGGTATATTTCGATTCCTGGGGTTTCCCTCTATCGATTGGGGCCACTGTGGCCCCAGACTAAGAGTGCTCAAAGTGAGCAATGCTCATAGCTCTTTAAATGCCTTTTAAAGGCGCTACTGCTGTAAATTCAAAAATCTATTTGACCATCCTCCCCAGCCTGTCACTGTCCACTGCATGTGTCAGGGAGCTCCCCAGTGTCTGAAAAGAAAAACACAAAACATTTACTAATTTGACCTAGAAACAATGGTTAAATAAAAACCATTAAATTTCGGTATATTTCGATTCCTGGGGTTTCCCTCTATCTATTGGAGCCACTGTGGCCCCAGACTAAGAGTGCTCAAAGTTAGCAATGCTCATAGCTCTTTAAATGCCTAAAATGGTTAAATAAAAACTGTCAAAATGCTCTTAGTTGCATAGCCTGGGGGATATGCTTTCTACAAATATATATATATATATATATATATATATATATATATATATATATATATATATATATATACAGTTGCAAGAAAAAGTATGTGAACCCTTTGGAATGACATGGATTTCTGCACAAATTGATCATAAAATGTGATCTGATCATCTAAGTCACAACAATAGACAATCACAGTCTGCTTAAACTAATAACACACAAAGAATGAAATGTTGCCATGTTTTTATTGAACACACCATGTAAACATTCACAGTGCAGGTGGAAAAAGTATGTGAACCCCTAGACTAATGAAATCTCCAAGAGCTAATTGGAGTGAGATGTCAGCCAACTGGAGTCCAATCAATGAGATGAGATTGGAGGTGTTGGTTACAGCTGCCCTGCTGTATAAAAAACACACACCAGTTCTGGGTTTGCGTTTCACAAGAAGCATTGCCTGATGTGAATGATGCCTCACACAAAAGAGCTCTCAGAAGACCTACAATTAAGAATTGTTGACTTGCATAAGCTGGAAAGGGTTATAAAAGTATCTCCAAAAGCTTTGCTGTTCATCAGTCCACGGTAAGACAAATTGTCTATAAATGGAGAAAGTTCAGCACTGCTGCTACTCTCCCTAGGAGTGGCTGTCCTGTAAAGATGACTGCAAGAGCACAGCGCAGACTGCTCAATGAGGTGAAGAAGAATCCTAGAGTGTCAGCTAAAGACTTACAAAAGTCACTGGCAAATGCTAACATCCCTGTTAGCGAATCTACAATACATAAAACACTAAACAAGAATGGATTTCATGGGAGGATACCACAGAGGAAATCACTGCTGTCCAAACAAAACATTGCTGCACGTTTCCAGTTTGCACAAGAGCACCTGGATGTTCCACAGCAGTACTGGCAGAATATTCTGTGGACAGATGAAACCAAAGTTGAGTTGTTTGGAAGAAACACACAACACTATGTGTGGCGAAAAAGAGCCACAGCACACCAACATCAAAACCTCATCCCAACTGTGATGTATAGTGGTAAGGGCCTGGACGGATTGCTATCATCGAAGGAAAAATGAATTCCCAAGTTTATCAAGACATTTTGCAGGAGAACTTAAGGCCATCTGTCTACCAGCTGAAGCTCAACAGAAGATGGGTGTTGCAACAGGACAATGACCCAAAGCATAGAAGTAAATCAACAACAGAATGGCTTAAACAGAAGAAAATACGCCTTCTGAAGTGGCCCAGTCAGAGTCCTGACCTCAACCCGATTGAGATGCTGTGGCATGACCTCAAGAAAGCGATTCACACCAGACATCCCAAGAATATTGCTGAACTGAAACAGTTCTGTAAAGAGGAATGGTCAAGAATTACTCCTGACCGTTGTGCACGTCTGATCTGCAACTACAGGAAACGTTTGGTTGAAGTTATTGCTGCCAAAGGAGGTTCAACTAGTTATTAAATCCAAGGGTTCACATACTTTTTCCACCCACACTGTGAATGTTTACATGGTGTGTTCAATAATAACATGGCAACATTTCATTCTTTGTGTGTTATTAGTTTAAGCAGACTGTGATTGTCTATTGTTGTGACTTAGATGATGATCAGATCACATTTTATGACCCATTTGTGCAGAAATCCATATCATTCCAAAGGGTTCATATACTTTTTCTTGCAACTATATATATATATATATATAATTGTTTTGGATTCTGTGACTACTATTTGAATTGTAATCTCAGCATGCCAAATTTTGCTAAGTTGTTTCTGTAAATCTGCAGTTCACTCCTTGCACTACTTGTTTTATAACTTCTAAAAATATATTGAAATCCTAGACATATTCGGCATTTTAACAATCCGTACTATTTGGTGAATATATATTTTTAGATTTCTTTACTTGCACTTGGTGTGCAGAACTTATTACATGTAAAACTGAGAAAAAATTTTTTTTTTTCCAAAGCTACGTGATGACGTGACAACGCTGAGTGGGCGGAGCGCGGAGAGACCCGGGTGCAACAAGCAATGTCAGCGTTTTCTACAAACCGCGTGTAACGCGGCTCTAGCAGGTCTGAGCAAGCGGACAGATCTTCAAGTATGTGCCCATTTCAGTGGAGACTAATTGCGTTGGCTGCAGAAAAGAGCAGGAAAAGTAGTTAAGAGCTAAGTAAAACATAACATGTTTTTTACTTAAAAGAGGGATTGTGGATCCCGGTAAGAATTGGGAAGTTTATAAGCTTTCCTTAAAATAATCCAGGACTCCCCTCAAAGTCGAACCACCAGATAAGGTTGTATAATTACTTACTATTCTTTGCGGGACGGAGACAACATTTGTTTTATAATTTGAATAATTTTGGGGGGTGTTTTTGCCTGCTGAGAACATCAAACAAAGGTGCTGTTTTGGCCCTAGTCAGTATTTAGAAATCAAACTCAGCTGACAAAGCAAAGTATACTAGAGGGAAAGTCTTAAAGGAACACTATAGTCACCTAAATTACTTTAGCTAAATAAAGCAGTTTTAGTGTATAGATCATTCCCCTGCAATTTCACTGCTCAATTCACTGTCATTTAGGAGTTAAATCACTTTGTTTCTGTTTATGCAGCCCTAGCCACACCTCCCCTGGCTATGATTGACAGAGCCTGCATGAAAAAAAACTGGTTTCACTTTCAAACAGATGTAATTTACCTTAAATAATTGTATCTCAATCTCTAAATTGAACTTTAATCACATACAGGAGGCTCTTGCAGGGTCTAGCAAGCTATTAACATAGCAGGGGATAAGAAAATGTTAATTAAACAGAACGTGCAATAAAGAAAGCCTAAATAGGGCTCTCTTTACAGGAAGTGTTTATGGAAGGCTGTGCAAGTCACATGCAGGGAGGTGTGACTAGGGTTCATAAACAAAGGGATTTAACTCCTAAATGGCAGATAATTGAGCAGTGAGGATGCAGGGGCATGTTTTATACACCAAAACTGCTTCATTAAGCTAAAGTTGTTCAGGTGACTATAGTGTCCCTTTAAGACTCATTATTCATTGGAAAAAAAAAAGTTCTAGTTGAAACAATGGCCTCAAAAAGGAGCCAAGAGGCGAGGGAAGCCAGGGAGGCAAAATATGTTAAAACTGCCTCAAAAAAAGATAAGAAAAGAGACTCTGATTATGGCAAAGATAAAGAAAAGAAAAAAACATTTTTTAGAGATTTAAAGGAGACAGTTGTAACCCTTGAGCCAAATATATCTGACAGTGAGGAGAGAGCACGCAGAAAAAATATTTGCATAAGAGGCGTATCTGAAAAAATCGAACAAACGGATCTGCAAAGCTATCTCCAGGAGTTATTTAAAGGATCACTATAGTGTCAGGAAAACATAGCGGTTTTCCTGACACTATAGTGCCCTGAGGGTGCCCCCAGCCTCAGGCCCCTCCTCCGGTGGCGCTGAAGGGGTTAAAACCCCTTCAGCAGATTACCTTATTCCAGCGCCGGGCTCCCTCGGCGTTGGTGACCTCTCCTCCCCGTTCGACGTCAGCTTTCCCGTCTGACGTCAGTGGAGCCAAATGCGCAAGCGCGGCAAGTGCCACGCGCGCATTCAAAGTGTCCATTTCCTAATGCTTTCCTATGTAAGCGCTGCGCAATGGATGCGAAATTAGCATCCAGCGTCGCAGATGCGCCTCTAGTGGCTGTCCGGAAGACAGCCAATAGAGGCTGGATTAACCCCAAATGTAAACATAGCAGTTTCTCTAAAACTGCTATGTTTGCATCTGAAGGGTTAAAACCTGAGGGACCTGGCAACCAGACAACTTCATTGAGCTGAAGTGGTCTGGGTGACTATAGTGTCCCTTTAAAGTGATGGGGATCTCTGAAGCCTAAGAGGAAGCAATCATAGAGAAGGTGCATAGATCTTTTAAGGCAAGCAATATAAAGGGTTATCTCCCTAGAAATTTAATTGCCAGGATCTCATCCAATTTTGAAATAAAAAAAAAAAATTGAAGGGGCCTTGAGTGGTTTTAAAGCACCTAAAGAAAAATGTGGTAATTAACATTTTTTTTCAAGATTTATCAGTTTTGACAAGAGCTAACAGAAGGTCTTTTTTTTTTTTTTTTTACTGAATCTTTAAGAGAAAAACAGATCAGATATAATTGGGGGTTTCCCCTAAAAATCTTTGTTAGATTCAGTGATAGAACGGTTATTATTAACTCTAAGGATGAGGCCAAAGATTGGATGTCTAAGCATCTTAATCAGGTAGGAGTGCAGCAACACCGACTATAATTTCTGATATAGTTAGAAGGGTATGGGGTTGGGGGATTATGTATAGAGGGACGGGGAGGGTATTTTTAAAATTCAATTTTGGCATGAAATATTGATTATACCTTATAACAAAGGGAATATTAATTCTGGGAAACAGTGAAGTGGTTACAAAGGGGGAAAGAGTGCCTATAAGGAATCTAAAATAAATACAAGTTATTAGATTGATCTACAAAATTATGTAGACATTGAAAATTGGAGATACTGAGGTATGTCACTGTATTATAAGTGTTTGGCTTTTTTTAGAATATAAGCAAGAGTCATGGTTAAGTTTTGAATAAGAGGTGTGTCACTTTATTTAAGAATATTTTTTTTTCAATAATGATTTTTAAAGGAGAGTTTGTCAAGGGTTATTATCAAAACCGCACTTCTATTTATTTTAATGTTACGTCCGATAACACTATGAGTCCCTTTATTTTGAGAGTCACTTTAATACTAATCTACAGTGTTTAAAAAAAATAAAAAAAAAATTGAAAAAATAATGATTAGTTTGGAAATTAAATTTGATTGAGGATGTTGCTATAAATTGAATATCCCTCCCCTCCCCTTCCCTGATTTAGGTTCAGGAAATGATCCCCCCTTCATATAACTAGTTAAAATTACACGAAGGATGCAGTTTGGATGCATCTGTGGGACAGGGATCCATAAAATAAAATTGGATCTAGGGGCTGCAAGAGCGGATTTTATGTTAAATGATGTGGTGGTTTGATGCGACCTCAGATCTTGGGTTTTGTCAGTCGGTCTTTTCGGTAAGGCGAGGGGAATAATATGGAGGTGGAGAAGGCAGCATATGAGGATTTAGTGGGTTATGAAGTAGTACGGGCAATCTTAAATTTTTAACCATGAATGTTCAGGGACTTAAAAGTCCTCAAAAGTGTCTTACTATGATGGATATGATGCGAAAAGAAAGGATTGACATTGCAGCTATCCAGGAGACACACTGGAAATTGGCAGATGCTGCTCGCTTTAATTTTAGTTCCTTTCCCAGAGAGGGTGTTTTTATCTACGTAAGATAAGAAACAGAAGGTGGTGGCGATCTTCTTAACCACTTGTTCTCAATACTGAATTTATATGGTCCTAACAAAAATCAAATCGTCATTCTGCTTACTCAAGAATTGATCTGGTACTGACAGATCAACATTCTATCACACCGTGTAAAGGCATTCAAATAATCTCAATTGCCTGGTCTGACCATGATGCGGTTGTTTTAGAAATGCAAGATAACTATAAGAGAAGCATCAGAACTTGGAAAATTAACGACACCCTTTTGCTAAAAAAAGAGAATGTAAATAACTTGTTAAAACTTGGAGAAGATTGTTTTAGAGAAAATTTAACAGGTGACATAAGCTTGCCAACTGTCTTGTATGCGTTTAAAAGTGTGATGCGTGGTTACCTAATTAAGTTGGACATTCAGTTAAAAAAGAAGGTAAAAGATATCAAGCCTTTATTAAAAAAATAGCAGATTTTACAAGGTTAAATAAAAGTGTTATAGAGGAAACTAGAACTAAGAAAATGTCTCAAACAAGGAAAGATATTTGAGAACAACTAAATATGAAAGCGGATAGAATAATGGTGAAGATGAAACAAAAAATGGTGTTATCTTGGCAACCGAGCTAACAAACTAATTTCTAATCAAATTAAAAGGGAAAATCAGAAAAATAGAATTTTTAGGATCATTGATGAGATGGAAACCTGTATAAGCCCAGCTTCTATTGGAAACACTTTTAAGAGGTTCTATGCAACACTCTATAACCTCCCCAAAAGTTATGAAATCTCAGAAATGGTGTAATATATAAGAGAATCAAATTTAACTCAGATTTCGCGAGACCAAAAAGAGTCGATAGATTACCATTTGAAAGAATATGAAATTAACAGGGCTATAGACTGACTCCGTACCAAGAGTTGTTATTAATTCCCCATAAAACACAATTATAGTAGGATTTTTCCAGCCGAAAAGTTTCAGGCCACTATAGCCCCCATTCCTAAACAGGATAAGGACAAAACAAGGGTTCAAATTATAGGCCGATTTCTCTAATAAACATCAACACAAAAATATACTCTTTTGTAATTGCAAAAAGAATGAAAGCCATTATCCCCTTTATTATTCATCAGGACCAGACAGGGTTTATTAAAGGCAGACAGGCGAGAGGTAATACCCGTAAAGTTATAGATCGTATTCAATATATTACAACTTACTAAATTCCATCAATTATTTGGCCCTAGATGCAGAAAAGGCCTTTGACCGGGTTGACTGGAGCTTCCTGGAGAAGGTTCTTACAGCTTTTATTTTTTTGGGGGGGGGAAGGGGCTAGTCAACTTGGTCATGGCCTTGTTATTATTCCATAGTGCTTTACAGTGGGTGGAAGAACAGACATGTAGTTGTAACCAGACAAGTTGGACACACAGGAACAGAGGGGTTGAGGACCCTGCTCAATGAGCTTACATGCTAAAAGGAGTGGGGTAAAGTGACACAAAAGGTAAGGATAGTATTAGACTAATTACAGTTGCAAGAGAGGAATCAGTCGGGAGCTATTAACTATTAACCCCTTCAGGACGGAGTCAATAGTGCACGTTCTGATCAAAACAAAACGTAAACAAAAACTAGAATTTACGCTATATGTCTGTTCACCCGTAGTTCCCCTCTTTCAAATTATATGCACCCACACTTATTATATATAATTTTGTTCAGGAGAAACGGGGCTTTAATTTATCATTAACTATTCATATATGGAACATAATTTATTATGAATAAAATTAAAAAAAATGTGAGAAAATAAGATTTTTTTTTAAAATTTGCATTTCCGTCTGACATTTTAACTGTTAATTTCATAACATTGTTAGGTTTTACTACACAAAAATGCACATATTTGTAATCAGTGATGTCTCACGAGTACAACAGTACCCCCCATTAACAGGTTTTATGTTGTTTTGGAAAGTTACAGGGTCAAATATAGAACATTCCATTTTTAAATTGAAATTTTCCAGATTAGTAATGTTACCTTTGAGACGGTGTGGCAGCCCAGGAATGAGAATTACCCCCATAATGGCATAGCATTTGAAAATGTAGACAAGCCAAGGTATTGAAAGTGGGGTATGTTTAGTCTTTTTTAGTAGCCACTTAGTCACAAACACTGGCCAAAGTTAGCGTTCATATTTGTTTTTGTGTGAAAAAAGCAAAAAACTAATATTTGGCCAGTGTTTGTGACTAAGTGGCTACTAAGAAAGACTGGACATACCCCACTTGCAATACCTCGGGTTGTCTACTTTTGCAAATGGTATGCCATCATGGGGGTAATTCTCATTCCTGGGCTACCATACGCTCTCAAAGGCAACATAACCAATCTGGCAAATTTAAATGTGAAAAAAATGAAATGCAAGCCTTATATGTGACTCTCTAACTTTCCAAAACACCATAAAACCTGTACATGGGGGGTACTGTTATTCTCGGGAGACTTCACTAAACACAAATATTAGTGTTTTAAAACAGTAAAACATATTACAACAATAATATAGACCATAAAAGTGCCATTCGCTTGTAAAAAATGCGAAAAACGTCACCTTTACTTAAAATATCATCGTTGTAATACAATTTACCAGTTTGAAACACTAATATTTGAGTTCAGCGAAGTCTCCCGAGTAAAACAGTACCCCCTATGTACAGGTTTTATGGTGTCTTGGAGAGTTACAGGGTCAAATATAGTGCTTGCGAATTAAATTCTCTGCACTTGTGTTGTCAGGCATGTCAATCAAATTTTAATTAATCAAATCACATAATTACGTTAAAAGATTATTTAAATATACACGTAGAATTTTAATATATATGCATTTAAAGGTATTTAAATTCTACGTGTATACTAATGTAATCTTTTATGTAATTATATGTATTTATCTATATATATATATATATATATATATATATATATATATATATATATATATATATATATATATATATATATATATATATAGAAAAAATATGAAAAAATATGAATTGGGCACTCACCCTTAAATGACTGTAGAAAATTCCTGCCTTTGGTGCTACCGGCGTCCAAGATATATATACAAACGAAAAAATCAGAGCACTCCAAAAGGACTTCTTATTCAGTGTTTACTGTGACAAAAGTTACATCAAATCATCAAATCGACGTTTCGACCCCTTAGGGTCTTTTTCAAGATCAAATAATGTGTGTGAAAACAAAGTTTAAATAGCAAAACATTAATGAGCAACTCACCAATCTCGTGTGTGCGGCTACTCAAACCCGGAAGTGTTACACCCCTTCACGTGACTCATACGACGTGCGTGCGTGTGTACGTCATGGTTGCTAAGAGATGGAGTATCAACTCCGTGAAAATGACCGTGCGGTTGCTAAGCAATGGAGTGTAAACTCAGTGGGTGAACAGTGAGTGTACCGGAAAACCCGTGCATCAAAACATATAGTGTAGGACAAATTACGAGATCCCACAAGGAGATCATAACGTGTAGTATAAAAACAAATGAATATGAGCACATATTCAAACGGAGGATTTCTGGTATGTCAAAAGATATCAAGTCCGGCCATATGCCGACAAAAGCAATCCACCTGTGACCAAGTGATCTAAATATGTGTGTGAAGGAACGTGAACATAAAAAAACGATATACGGCAAAGAGCCTCAATAACATACCAGTAAAGCTGATCGTGATCGATGACAAAAGTGTGAACATTAGGATATTAAGAAAATCAAAAGATATATGTCATACAATATAAACCAATCAGGTCAAAGGTAATAGATGACTGAGAAACCAAGGTTAAATATCTATATCAATATCTGAAGGACAGAATACGGCTACCAGATTGCACTCATAAAAACATAGTGAATGAGATGTATTCATTTAGTCCCTTTGGGGTGACAGTGTCTAAACGATGTATCCAGTAAGTTTCTCGTTGAAGTAGTAATTTTGATCTGTCTCCTCCTCTGGGACTGGATGGTACATGGTCAATGGCCATAAATTTGAGGGTAGGAAGTCTATGATTCAATAGAAGGAAGTGTTTGGCGACGGGTTTGTTGGATTTTTGATCCCTAAAGGCAGTGGTAATAGTGGATCTATGGCCTCGGATCCTTTCACGGAGGGTCAGATCCGTTTTTCCAACGTAGGACAAACCACACGGACAGGTGATGAGATATATTACATGGTCAGTCAAGCATGAGATGTAGTGGGTGATGGGAATTCGAGTGCCACTATGTGGATGAACGAATGAACTGCCTGTGTTCATATGGCTACAGGTAACACAACTAAGTTGAAAGAGTCACTCCCAATATCCCAGTACATGCGAGTATTGAGATACAATAGCAACCTTACGAACCAAGCACATCAACTGCAAGAGATGACCGCGAGATTTCTGGCTAGAGGTTACAGTCGTATAGTCCTTGATAGAGCATTGGATAAAGCCAAAAGACACATGACAAGGGAACACATGGAGACTGCTAGCAATACACCTACCCCAACCAAGATGTACTTACCACTCACTCTGCATACTGGTACCCCACAAATCCAAAAAGCCATTCATAAATATTGGGGCATCTTGGGCTCCGACAAAAACTTACCACCAATTTTCTCTCAAAAACCTAACATTAGTTTAAGGAGAAACAAAAACCTGAGAGATTTATTAGTTAAAAGCGATCCTATTAAATGCTACCAGAAACCTACGGGACCCACCAAGAAAGGCTGTTATCGCTGCAGCGGATGTGTTACCTGTAGCCATATGAACACAGGCAGTTCATTCGTTCATCCACATAGTGGCACTCGAATTCCCATCACCCACTACATCTCATGCTTGACTGACCATGTAATATATCTCATCACCTGTCCGTGTGGTTTGTCCTACGTTGGAAAAACGGATCTGACCCTCCGTGAAAGGATCCGAGGCCATAGATCCACTATTACCACTGCCTTTAGGGATCAAAAATCCAACAAACCCGTCGCCAAACACTTCCTTCTATTGAATCATAGACTTCCTACCCTCAAATTTATGGCCATTGACCATGTACCATCCAGTCCCAGAGGAGGAGACAGATCAAAATTACTACTTCAACGAGAAACTTACTGGATACATCGTTTAGACACTGTCACCCCAAAGGGACTAAATGAATACATCTCATTCACTATGTTTTTATGAGTGCAATCTGGTAGCCGTATTCTGTCCTTCAGATATTGATATAGATATTTAACCTTGGTTTCTCAGTCATCTATTACCTTTGACCTGATTGGTTTATATTGTATGACATATATCTTTTGATTTTCTTAATATCCTAATGTTCACACTTTTGTCATCGATCACGATCAGCTTTACTGGTATGTTATTGAGGCTCTTTGCCGTATATCGTTTTTTTATGTTCACGTTCCTTCACACACATATTTAGATCACTTGGTCACAGGTGGATTGTTTTTGTCGGCATATGGCCGGACTTGATATCTTTTGACATACCAGAAATCCTCCGTTTGAATATGTGCTCATATTCATTTGTTTTTATATTACACGTTATGATCTCCTGGTGGGATCTCGTAATTTGTCCTACACTATATGTTTTGATGCACGGGTTTTCCGGTACACTCACTGTTCACCCACTGAGTTTACACTCCATCGCTTAGCAACCGCACGGTCATTTTCACGGAGTTGATACTCCATCTCTTAGCAACCATGACGTACACACGCACGCACGTTGTATGAGTCACGTGAAGGGGTGTAACACTTCCGGGTTTGAGTAGCCGCACACACGAGATTGGTGAGTTGCTCATTAATGTTTTGCTATTTAAACTTTGTTTTCACACACATTATTTGATCTTGAAAAAGACCCTAAGGGGTCGAAACGTCGATTTGATGATTTGATGTAACTTTTGTCACAGTAAACACTGAATAAGAAGTCCTTTTGGAGTGCTCTGATTTTTTCGTTTGTATATATATATATATATATATATATATATATTTGCGGTTATTTGTATTTTATATATAGATAGATATATATAGAATGTCATTCTAAGTGTATTTTGTTACCGATATATATTAATAACAAAATACAGTTAGAATGAAATTACATATGCATATATAATTTATATAAAATTTTGTTTCAATATTTTATTTATTTATTTTATTATTTTATTTATTTATTATTTTAATTATACATATTTATATATAATATATATATGTACATCTATTATATATATATAATATATATATACATATTATATATATGTAACGTCATTCTAAGTGTATTTTAATATTAATATATATACTTATATTAATATTAAAATACACTTTGTATGACGTTACATATATATAATATGTATATATATTATATATATAATATATATATATATATATAAAAAAAAATGCATTTAATTTATTTTTAAACATGTTTAATTATTTATTTTTTACACTACCTACCAGCAGGGGGACTGTCTGATATTTCAAACAGTCCCCCTGCTGGCAGATCCATAGCCAGCTATAGGTGGCCATGTGATCGCTCTTTGAGAGCGATCACATGGCCCCCGGGGGCCTCATTTGCCGGAGGGGGGCTGCCTGGGCTGTCAGGCAGCCCCCTAGAAGAGGATCGCGGCGGAGGTGAGTACACCTCTGCTCCTGGGGCTAAAAGCCGTTACGACGTACCATGCCGCCGCAACGGCTTTAACCCCTTAAGGACACATGACATGTGTGACATGTCATGATTCCCTTTTATTCCAGAAGTTTGGTCCTTAAGGGGTTAAATCCCATTTAATGCGGGACGGCATGGTACGTCGTAACGGCGTTAAGAGGTTAATTGATAAGCTTTTATGAAGAAGTGGGTTTTTAATGATTTTTTTGAAGGAGTAGAGACTGGGTGAGCATCTAACGGAGGAGGGAAGTGAGTTCCACAGGAACGGTGTTGAAGGCGAGCATCAGAGGTGGGAGTACGGACAGAACATAGATGTAAGTCTTCAGCAGAGTGTAAGGGCCTAGACTGGGACATACTTGTGTATTAGTGAGGATAGATAGGTGGGAGCAGCATTATATAGAGATTTGAAAACAAGAACCAGAATTTTAAATTGAGCCCTATATCTTACAGGAAGCCAATGTAGAGACTGACAGAAAGGTGAGGCGTGGGAGGTGTGGGTGAACAGGAAGATGATCCTCATTGCCGCATTCATTATGGACTGTAACGGCGCAAGTTGGGAGCACGTAAGACCACTGAGAAAAGGATTACAGTAATCAAGGTGAGAAAAGACAATGGAATGGACCAGCACCTTAGTCGCATCTGATGTTAAGTATGGTCGGATGCGTGCAATGTTTTTCAGATGGAAATTACAGGATTTGGCTATAGACTGAACATGAGGCGTGAAGGAGAGGTCGGAGTCAAAGTGAACACCTAGGCAGCGAACCTGAGTGGTGGAGCTGATGGTAGCACCTTTGACTTGGAGGGAGACAGACACAGGAGTAGCAACACTTGAGGGAGAAAATACTAGAATTTCAGTTTTGGTCAAGTTGAGTTTAAGGATGTGGGCAGCCATCCAATTAGAAATAGCAGAGAGGCACTAGTCAAGAGGGACTAGAGCAGAGAGATCAGGAAAGGATTGTAAGATTTGCGTGTCATCCGCATAGAAATGATATTGGAAGCCAAAGTGTCAGGGTACCTGAGGTCTCTACCTCCGAAAGAGGTAGAGACTTAGCCGTTCATCCATCCGGACGGTCTGATTTCCCCCTTCCTCGCGGTCTATCCGGTCATGCAAAGCCGGCCGCGAGGGAGTGACTCCCTTTTATAGCATGACGTCCCGAAGTCGACGTCAGGACGCCAACCCGGAACGACCTGTCACTCAATTGCTTCAGGACCAATCAGGACGCCCCGGAGGCGTGTTTACTTATCTGAACAGGGCATTTAACAGTGCTTCTTTCATTAGCTCATTGCCCTGTCGTGGTTCTAGCTTGTTCTAGTCACTCAGTGCTCGTGTATTCTAGTTATCCCTTTTGGTTTTGACCCGGCTTGTTTGCTCTACTCTGCTTATCTCTGTTACCCTTGATTCGGCTTGTCTCTCGCTTACCTGTCTTCTGTTACCCTCGACCTCAGCTTGTCTCGGCTTGACCATTCTCTACTGTACTACTTACGTTAGTCCGGCCATTCTAAGGTCCGGTATACGTATCTGGCTACTGTTTGTACTCTGCGTGTTGGATCCCTGTCCCGATCCTGACATTACGACAGGGCCAATGGATCCTGCAAGTACAAACAGTCAGCTTGCTTCTCCTGATCCTAGGTTTGAAGCCATGGATCACAGAATGGATCAGATGGCGCTAGCGCTACAGGCGTTATTATCTCGTGCCAATAACCCACCAGAGGAGATACGTACTACTCCTATCTCTCCTGTAAGTTCAGGCCTAGAGGTAGCCACAGTAGGTGCTTCTTTTCGCATTACCCCACCAGTACGTTATGGTGGGGCTCCTGAGAAATGTCGTGGTTTTTTAAACCAAATTAGTATCCACTTTGAATTGCAACCTCGCTCCTATCCTACTGATAGGGCAAAGGTAGGATTTATTATCACCTTACTCATTGAGAAGGCTCTGAGATGGGCCAACCCACTATGGGAGAACGATAACCCGTTAGTATATAACTATAACGCATTTGTAGCTGCTTTTAGAAGAACGTTTGACCCTCCAGGTAGAAAGGTTAATGCAGCCAGATCACTGTTGCGCCTGAGACAGGAGAACCGAACACTTGTGGATTATGCACTAGAGTTCAGGTCTCTGGCGTCAGAAGTCAAGTGGAATGAGCAGGCGTATATGGATGTATTTTTGAATGGGCTATCAGATGTAATCCTTGACGAGGTTGCTACTAGAGAACTTCCTGAAAATTTAGAGGATTTAATTTCGTTCATTTCTCGTATAGATGAACGTTTAAGAGAGAGACAGAACACTCGAGAGAGGAGCCAGAGACCTTCCTTTAGGTTAGCTCCCGCATTTCCAAGCCCTGACTCCACGGTCTCTCTGCTTCCTGAACCTATGCAGATAGGCTATACCTGCCTCTCTGAGGAGGAGAGACAGCACAGGAGAAGGGAGGGGTTATGTATGTATTGTGGAGCCAGAGGTCATTTACTCTCGAACTGTTCTAACCGCCCGGGAAACGCTCGCACCTAAGTTTCTCTAGAGGACAGGCCTTGGGTGTTTCTATTTTGTCCTCTACTCCTAATTATAAAGATCACAGGCTTCTGCTACCAGTTTCCTTAACTTGGGAGAAGGAAGTAGTAAAGGCTATGGCGTTGATAGATTCCGGAGCTGCTGAGAATTTTATCGACCAAGCCTTTACCACTAAACACAATTTCCCATCCCAGTTAAGGGAGACACCCTTGGCCGTTGAGGCCATAGATGGTAGACCACTACTGGACCCTGTTATCTTTCGTGAGACCATACCCATTAACTTAAATGTTGGTATCCTACATGTGGAGAATTTATCTCTTATGCTCATTTCGTCCCCTTCTGTTCCCATAGTTCTGGGGTATCCATGGTTGAAGAGACATAACCCTATTATCGATTGGGAATTAGGGGAGATACTCAGAGCTGCCAAGAGAGGTGTTTACGCAAGGTTTCTCCATTGGCTAATATTAACACACCTGGTAGTCCTACTCAGTCCACAGAAAAACAGATACCGTTCCTGTACCAAGACTTAAAGGCAGTATTCGACAAGAAGAATGCCGATTCTTTACCTCCACACAGGTCATTTGATTGTAAAATTAAGCTTCTACCCGGGACTATGCCCCCGAGGGGTAATGTATATCCTTTATCTGTTCAGGAGAACTCTGTCCTAGAGGAATATATTCGTGAGAATTTAGAGAAAGGATTCATTAGGAGGTCTTCTTCTCCTGCCGGGGCTGGGTTCTTTTTCGTTAAGAAAAAGGATGGCACGCTGAAACCTTGTATTGATTACCGAGGCTTGAATAAAATAACTATCAGAAATGCTTATCCTATCCCATTGATTACCGAGTTGTTTGATCGTCTTAAGGGCTCCAAAATCTTCACCAAGTTAGATCTCAGAGGGGCATATAATTTGGTGAGAATCCAGCATGGACACGAGTGGATGACGGCGTTCAATACCCGGTATGGCCACTATGAATACACAGTTATGCCGTTTGGACTTTGCAATGCTCCTGCAGTATTTCAAGATTTGATTAATGAGGTACTTAGGGAGTTTCAACCTGATTGTGTTATTGTCTACCTGGACGACATACTGATACACTCTAGGGAGATTGAGACTCACCATAGACAAGTCAGAAAGGTATTACACAAACTTCTGCAACATGGCCTATACTGTAAATTGGAGAAATGCAGCTTTGACCAGTCTCAGATAGACTTTCTTGGTTACGTGATTTCTGGGGAAGGTTTTATAATGGATCCTGACAAACTCCAATCTATTTTAGATTGGCCTTTGCCCAAAGGACTCAAGGCTATTCAGAGGTTTATTGGTTTTTCCAACTACTATAGGCGCTTCATTAAGGGATACTCTTCCATCATTGCGCCTATTACCAATATGACCAAACAAGGGGCTGATACTAGGACCTGGTCTACGGAGGCTCTTGTTGCTTTCAAGTCTCTCAAATAACTTTTTGCTTCTGCCCCCATTCTAGTCCACCCTGATACGACTCTGCCGTTCTTACTCGAGGTCGATGCTTCTGAGACGGGAGTTGGGGCTGTTCTGTCTCAAAGGTTAGGGGTGGACAAACCGTTACACCCTTGTGGGTTCTTCTCTAAGAAATTATCTGGGCCTGAAAGCAGATATGACATCGGCGACAGGGAACTGTTAGCGGTCATTAAGGCTTTAAAGGAGTGGAGACATTTACTAGAAGGGACATTACACCCTGTTACTATTTTAACGGATCATAAGAACTTGTCTTATATTGGGGAGGCTAAGCGCTTATCCGCCAGGCAGGCTCGTTGGTCCTTGTTCCTCACTCACTTTAATTATGTACTTACTTATAGACCTGGTTCTAAGAACTCTAAAGCCGATGCTTTGTCTCGTCAATATGAACCGTTCACTATAACTGAGCCAGTCCTTTCCTCCATAGTTCCTAAGGGCAATATCATCGCTAACACGAATCTCAGGATTCACTCTCCGTTGCTTGCCGAGATCGTGAAATTTCAGCATCTTGCGCCCAAACAGACTCCTGGGGATCGACACTTCGTTCCTGCCACTCTCCAACTAGAAGTGTTACGCTGTTTCCACAACAGCAAGGTGGCTGGACATCCTGGCATTCGCAAGACGTATGCTCTGATCTCTAAAGATTTCTGGTGGCCTGAGTTACGTAAAGATATTAAAGAATTCATCGGGGCATGTGAGATTTGTACCAAGACCAAGCAACCCCATTCGCTTCCATGCGGATTTCTGCACCCTTTAGAGGTTCCTGAAAAGCCATGGTCCTGTTTGGCTATGGACTTCATTGTTGAGTTGCCTATCTCTAAAAAGCAGACTGTTATCCTCACTGTGGTGGACAGATTTACTAAGATGGCTCACTTCATTCCCCTACCTAAACTCCCATCTTCGCCCGAATTAGCGGAGATATTCGCTAGGGAGATTTTCCGTTTACATGGGATACCTTCCCAAATTGTATCTGACAGAGGTTCCCAATTTGTTTCCCGTTTTTGGAAATCCTTCTGCTCTCAACTAGGCATCAAATTGAATTTCTCTTCTGCCTACCATCCTCAGTCCAATGGAGCTGCTGAACGCACCAACCAAAAGGTTGAACAATATTTACGTTGTTTCGTTTCTGAACACCAGGACGATTGGGTCGGTTTGATTCCTTGGGCGGAGTTTGCACACAACAATCTCGTCTGTGATTCTACGCATTCTAGCCCCTTCTTCATGAATTATGGCTTTCATCCTTCCATTCTTCCTTCGGAGCCCTCTTCCCAAGGGGTACCGTCGGTGGATGTCCATGTTGCCAATTTAAGGAAGTTATGGGACCAGACTCGACAAATTCTTCTGCACAATTCTATGCTGGTTAAAAAACACGCTGACAAACGTAGAAGGGCAGCACCGGTGTTTGTTCCAGGCGATAGAGTATGGTTAAGTACTAGAAACATTCGGTTAAAAGTGCCTTCCATGAAGTTCGCTCCTCGGTATATTGGACCTTACAGGGTACTGACTCAAATTAACCCAGTTGCGTATCGTCTAGCTTTGCCTAATGCCTTACGCATTCCTAACTCATTTCATGTTTCCTTGCTAAAACCACTAGTATGTAACAGATTCTCCTCCACGATCGCCCCTCCTCGCTCTGTTCAGGTGGAGGGTCAGGAGGAGTATGAAGTCAATTCCATCGTCGATTCTCGAATCTCCCGGGGGAGAGTACAATATCTGGTCGATTGGAAAGGATATGGTCCTGAGGAGAGAAGTTGGGTACCTCAGGAGGAGGTTCATGCTCCCCGTCTCCGCAGGGCATTTCACTCTCGCTTCCCTTCTCGTCCTGGTGCCTTCCGCCCGGTGGGCGTATCTGAGAGGGGGGGTACTGTCAGGGTACCTGAGGTCTCTACCTCCGAAAGAGGTAGAGACTTAGCCGTTCATCCATCCGGACGGTCTGATTTCCCCCTTCCTCGCGGTCTATCCGGTCATGCAAAGCCGGCCGCGAGGGAGTGACTCCCTTTTATAGCATGACGTCCGGAAGTCGACGTCAGGACGCCAACCCGGAACGACCTGTCACTCAATTGCTTCAGGACCAATCAGGACGCCCCGGAGGCGTGTTTACTTATCTGAACAGGGCATTTAACAGTGCTTCTTTCATTAGCTCATTGCCCTGTCGTGGTTCTAGCTTGTTCTAGTCACTCAGTGCTCGTGTATTCTAGTTATCCCTTTTGGTTTTGACCCGGCTTGTTTGCTCTACTCTGCTTATCTCTGTTACCCTTGATTCGGCTTGTCTCTCGCTTACCTGTCTTCTGTTACCCTCGACCTCGGCTTGTCTTTGACCATTCTCTACTGTACTACTTACGTTAGTCCGGCCATTCTAAGGTCCGGTATACGTATCTGGCTACTGTTTGTACTCTGCGTGTTGGATCCCTGTCCCGATCCTGACACAAAGTTAATGAGTTTACCAAAGGAGGCAGTATAGATAGAGAACGGTAGGGGACCAAGGACTAAACCTTGGGGGACACCAACAGAGAGGAGTTGGAGAGAAGAAGCAGAGCCAGAGAAAGAAACACTGAAAGAGCGCTGGGAGAGGTAGGAGGAGCCCCATTAGAGAGCAATATCTTGTAGACCGATATTGTGGAGGATGAGAAGAAGCTGTTGATGTGTCAAGTGTCAAAAGCTGCAGACAGGTCAAGGAGAATTAGGATAGAATAGTGAGCATGAGATTTTGCAGCGAGTAGATCATTGGATACTTTGGTCAGTGCCGTTTCCACAGAGTGCATAGTGCGGAAACCTGAAGCAGGTCTAGCAGAGAGTTAGACTCGAGGAGGTCTGTCAATCTTGCATACACAACTTGCATACACAGGATCTTGGATGCAAAAGGCGGTAGCGAGATAGGACGGTAGTTGGATGGGGAGTTAGTGTCAAAGTCGGGCTTCTTTAGAATTGGGGTTACAGTTGCATGTTTGAAGGGCAATGGAAATATGCCAGAGAAGAGAGAGAGATTTTGAATTTTAGTGAGAGGTGGAGAAAGAGAAGAAGACAGAGTACGGATGAGATGCGAGGGAATTTGATCTAGGGAGCAGGTGGTGAGGCGGGAGAACAGGAGCAGAGCAGAAACCTCTTCCACTGCAGCAGGTGCAAATGAACATAGAACAGCAGAGGGAGTGAGGTAAGGGGAAGTATTGTAAGGGGAAGAAGAAAGATGAGAGATATCTTCCCTGATTGTAAAGATTTTGTCAGTGAAGTGAGTTGCAAAGACTGAGGCGGTCAAGTTAGTAGGTGGAGGAGGAACAATAGGGCGAAGAAGAGAGTTAAATGTGTGAAATAGTAATTTGGGTTTGCGGGAGAGCGTGGTTATGAGGGTATTGAAGTAATTTACTTTTGCAGAGGAAAGAGCCAAGCTGTATGAGCGCAGCATAACTTTATAGTGGTGAAATACCATTCCTGCTGCTAAAATAGTGCAACAGGGTTTTAATTCTAATTGGTTCCAGATCCCTAAAGGAACCCACAAGGGGTGTCCGCTGGCACCAATGCTTTATATTTTATCGTTGGAAACCCTAGCGGCAAGAATCAGGGCTTTGGAAACTTTTAAAGGTGTTAAAGTGGGCAAACGCATATGTAAATTAAACCTGTTTGCGGATGATGTGCTACTGACTTTAACAGAACCTGGAACATCCATAGTGGCAGTTTTAAGGGAGGCTGAAAAATACGGTTAGATGTCAAATTATAAGATTAATATACACAAGACCCAGGCGATGCCGTTGGGTTTGGACAAAGCAACCATTCATCGATTAACAAGCAAATACTCATTTTCGTGGACTAATGATTCCTTGAGATATTTGGGCATAAACATACCAAAAAATCTGGGGCTAATACTTGATTTAAAGGATCACTATAGTGTCAGGAAAACAAACCCATTTTCCTGACACTATAGTGCCCTAAGGGTGCCCCCACCCTCAGGGTCCCCTTCCCTTGGCGCTGAAGGGGTTAAAACCCCTTCAGTAGCTTACCTTAATCCAGCGCCGGGCTCCCTCGGCGCTGGTAACCTCTCCTCCCCTGCCGACATCAGCTCCCGAGTGGAGCGGAATGCGCATGCGCGGCAAGTGCCGCGCGCGCATTCAAACAGTCCATAGGAAAGCATTGCTCAATGCTTTCCTATGGACATTCTGCACGCAGATGCGCCTCTAGCAGCTGTCAGGAATACAGCCACTAGAGGTTTGATTAACCCTGCTATGTAAACATAGCAGTTTCTATGAAACTGCTATGTTTACATCTGAAGGGTTAAAACCTGAGGGTCCTGGCACCCAGACCACTTCATTGAGCTGAAGTGGTCTGGGTGAATATAGTGTCCCTTTAAATTATACCCCCTTGTTCAGGGATCTTATAAAGCATACTAGTGAATGGAACAATCTAAATCTGTCTCTGCTGGGCAAAATAAACTTGGTCAAAGCATTCTAATACCGAGATGGCTCAATTGCCTTAGAATTATACCTATTCCAATATCTATGGCATTTTGTAAAAATTTTCAAAGGGTTGTGAGTAAATGTATATGGTTTATAAATATTTATTAAAAAGTTGAACTGAGGTAGAGGCATTATATAGACACAAAGATCGAGGAGGCACAGGATTGCCATGTTTGGCGAGGTATGCTCAGGCCCGTATGCTTACCCATGTAAGTAAGATCCAATCCCGCTCCTCCAAAACCGAGGATTGGTATTGGATCGAGCAACAGTTAATGGGGGTGAATAAACTGACAAGACTTTTATGGATGGACCAGGACATATTAGGAGCCAGAATTAGGGACACCGATAATTGTACTTTAGGAATGCTTTTGAGAATAGTGACGAAATTTAAAAAGAAATGTCAGTTGAAAAATTATATAATTAAGGTGGTCCCCGTAACTATATTTGAGGATTTGTTCACTTATTTGAACATAGTTTCATGGCCAAAAAGAGAGAATATAAAAGTTATTGATCTGTTCCAAGGGGAAGGATTTAAGAGTATTGCTCAATAAAATTGCTAATTTAATATCACAACGAGCCAATATTTTAAACGTATACAGAATACAATATTACATTGTAAAACATCAATGCTCTAAGGACAAGGTCAAGTTATTTTCTCAAATAGACAAACTGCTTAGTAATGTCCACCAAACAGGCTGTTTAAAAAGATGGTACTTCATGCTGGGACAAATGGTGCCTGAAAGGTTCCCCAGAGCTTGGAGCAAATGGTCTCAAGAGGTTGGCATTGAGAGTGATTGAAAAATATGGTCTGATATTTGGAGTTTTACAAAAAGAACTACACATTGGATAAATATACAGCAACTCCAATTTAAGATAATGTTCAGATGGCATATTGTCCTTTAGATAATACACAAGTTTAACCTGTTAATGTCGGAGGCTTGTTGGCAGTGTAGAGAAAGCATTGGACGTAATCTTCATATGTGGTGGGAGTGTAAACTTATTAAACCAACCTGGGATGAGATTTTTGTGGTTATTGCTGCCATCCAAAAATAGCAATACTGCATTATGGCTTGAATATTTTACCATCAGCAATGAGGAGCTTGGTTATTCATGTCTGTATGGCTATGAAGCTTATAATTGCTCGCAACTGGATAAGTCAGATATGTTGGGGTGAGGTTAAAAAACATATCAACCATGTAGGTATGATGGAAAAAGGTTATTCTATTTCTCAGTTAAACCTAGAGGGATTCTGCAAGATTTGGCAATCTTGCTATAATAAATTCCCAGAGGAATACACAGCTGAGACGGGGGATCGGAATTAGATTTCTGATATCCTTGCAGAGGGACCGACGGATGGACTGACAGACCGGGATGTGGGTCGCATCAAGGTTGTTTGTCTAAATAGGTATCGAGGCTTAGGATCGGTCAAGTAGTGACTTTGGTTATTATTTTTTAATAGGTTTTTTTGGTCCTATTTGATTTCTTTTGATACTACAAATGCAGTGGCGTGATGATACAACCATTTAGATCTGAGAGATTTCTAAGAGTTGTCTGATGCCTGCAAAAAAAAAAAAAATGTTTTTTCTTCCATGTCTTAATATTATTTTCCCATTTAATATTGCATTATGTGTACATTTAGGGATTCAAACGAAGGTGGACAGTGACCTATCCACTATCCCATTATTACATTTATTAGATTTTACACCCCATATTGTGCCCACTGATTGGGACATGGGGGGAACAGTACCAGCCCCCTGCCCAGTAATGATGGTTTTACCACATATATTGTATTTGTTTCATACAATCCCTATAGCAATGACAAAAAATGTACTAAAAAAGTTTCAAAATACTTTTATCTCATACATATGGAAGAAAAAAAACACCAAGGGTGTCCTTTAAGTTTACAGAGCATCCTTATTTACAAGGCGGTCTAGGAATCCCTAATCTTGCTAAATACTATCAGGCTTCTATGTTGTCTGGTGGATTGGCTGTATTGTCCTGCCCAGTTCTGCCTTTATGGTTAAAAATGGACCAAGCATGTGTAAGGCCATATTCCATAGAGAGTCTCCTTTGGGGGACATCTATGAATAAGACAAAGGTAAGAATATGCTCCCTATGACCAAAGTAATGTTGACTCACTGGTCAATTTGGGTCCCCAAATTAATAAAAGGGGTTAAGTTATTATCCTAGGCACAACTACAAGCAATTTCGAACTTTACACAGGATCTAAACCTGATAAATTGGGTGGCTAAGAGCATTGACAAAGTTCACATGTTATTTGATGACTTTGGTATTAAATCTTACTCTAATCTGCAGGCGACGTTTTCTTTATCAAATAAAGAGGGTTTTTTCTTATCGGAGGGTTAAGAATGTTTTAATAGAAAATAAAGTGTTAGGATTAGATAAAACGTCATTGTCAGAATTTGCTAAATTTTGCTTGAGCACAAATACGACGAGTAAACACCTTTCACTATGCTATAAAACCTTACTAAATGTAAAAGGTGAAGAAAAACTACCATATATGCTACTATGGGAAAGCGATATGTTGAAAAGTTTTGATTTATCGATTTGGTACCAAGCAATAAAACATACTAAACAAATATCACACAGTCTTACCCATTGGGAATCATATAGTAAGATACTAATGCGTTGGTATTTAGTTCCTGAAAAAATAGCGTATGTATAATGGTATATCTGACATTTGTTGGCGATGTCGAAAAAATAAGGGAACCTTATTACATATTTTTTGGGAATCCAAATCTTGTACAATTTTGGGACAATATTAAATTAATAATTCAAACTCTAGCGGGTACAACGATTATTAATTGCCCTGCGTTTTATCTTTTGCACATTTAGATTCGGCTAAATTAAAACATTATTTAATAATATTACATTTATTATTAGCTGCTAAAATATGCATAGGTCAAAATTGAAAGAAAACGATTCCACCGAATGTCTCAGATGTACAAACAAAAGTAGACATGACGTATCAATATGAGAGAATAGCAAATCGAATAGAAGATAAATAAAGGTGGCATGAGAAAAAGTGGCAGGCTTGGATAGAGTATAGGAATAAAAATTGATGAATATGTGAACAGCTGATGTGGGTCAAAGGATAAGAGCGACTATCATTGGTTAAAGTAGCTTTTTAAGGTAAAAAAAATACGAATTTATGCAATAGAAGCTAAAATGTTAAATTGAATGTTGATATTAATTTTAACTTGACATATAAAGGGTTATGTGTATGCAAAGCAAAAAAAAAATAAAATAAATACCACTATACAATTTACTTGCCGTGTGGCTGGAAATGGTGCACGCTTAGTGCTGCATGAGTGCTTACGTGATTATTGTGTAATGCTTCTTATTGTCAATAACAAGTACTTAGAAATAGTGTTAGAATATAAGAACAAACTGCTGTACACCCAAAAAAATGTTGTTTTTCCTTTTCTTATGTTCTTTGTTATTTTTATTATTTTTTATTTGTAATGTCTGAAACTTAAATAAAATATTGATATGGAAACTTCAGTGCTGGACGTCTATTATATTTCAGATTTGTATTTGTTTTCTCAAAAATGTTATTATATTTTTTCATAAACCTAAGCCTCAATTTAGTATTCAATATACCACAGAACTGTGTATATATGGGAAAGATCTCATACACAAAATTCATAATGCTGTTTCCTCTACTGACAAGTGGAAGTGATTTTCCCCACAACTTTCCTCATTTTCTTTCTTTGTATTATTTAACATCAGCCATTTTGTTAGCAACAACAGTAATAATCAACAAAGTTTATTCAAATATATTTACCACAGCCCACTGAAAAACTCCATCCTTTCAAGCACCAGTTTCTGTTATGGAATATATTTAAATGCCCTATTATCTTTAACTATTCTTTAAAACACAGTGTCACTTAAAGTTCTCTATAAATAAGTTTAAAACAGTTTTCCTATGAAATGTTTTCACCTAACATAACTAAAGTAAGTCTAGCTGTAATTATCTCTCGAATAACTGGTTATTTTCAGTATCAAACAATTCTGTTGGAATTGCATCACGCATAAGCTGAGTATCTTAATGCTTTTCACAGGGTAGAAAACTGAAAATGTTTGGCGATTGTGTGTGTTTAACAAACCCAGCGAGAAACGTGGGTTAACAAAGACGTTTTACTGAGATTTAAGTACAGTTGAATACAGTTGAATGATTGAGCTGTTATAGTCTGGTGACTCTGCCACTTTAAATGGATAGTAGAAGGAAAGTTTAGAATGCTTTGTCCATTCGGTTAGAATTCCAGATGTGCGGCTGTAGCCTGTCCATGATCAGCATTGATTTCTGCATACCACAGCTGGTCGGTGTAAATGTGCCATATTGCGGGCCATCTGCTCAGAGAGTGCACAGTGGTGCATCTCTCTCTGATGGTGGACCATTTTATTGAACACTATAAATATTGAAATTCAGAGGCATGAAGCAGCAGATTTTTAATGTTACTTAGAGAGACATTTAAGCCTCAACCTTTGGCAGGAACTCACACTGTTAGAGTCTAAGAGTGAAATGTGCACCATTTGGTTCAGACTCGTGAACAACTTTTTCAGAGATTTCATGGCTCTCCAACCCCAGGTAAAATGAAGTACAGACCCACAGGGAATGCATTTAGTGTGAATGTCACCCTGCTTACAATGTGCATGTGGGATATGGGCTTTTCAACCCAGAGCTGTGTTAACCATATGTTAATGTTTTTATACTCAGAATAGATTAGATTGGGGACCTATAAAATTTCATAACTACAAATAATAGGCTCTCTGTTATAAAAATGCAAGAATACCTCTGAATTATTTTTTCAAAACCTGTACAATTTCCCAGTTGAAACGACTATAGTGCAGCATGTTACCAGACGTAATGACATCCTATTTATATTTTATAAGAGAATATGTGCTAGTTTTAGGCTCACGTGTAAACATCATTTTCAATTGCAAGCTATGGGCATTCTGAAGCTGAACAAAAGAATACCTAGAATTTGTGGCATTGACAATTAACTAATTATCTTATAAACAAAACCATTAAAACTGGTTTGTGATTTTAGAGATTATTTACACTTCAGGCAACTATCACATAATTAAATAGCCCCGCGTTTTGTACATTATGTGTTTGTATAGTAACCCTTCAAATTCCAGAGAGCCCTTTGCAACAGCCAAATAAATAAATGATGTAAATAATTTATACAGAAAATTGTCAGTAAAAGCTATGTGAATTATACACTTTATGAGTGTTTTGGGATTTCTAAAATTGATTTATTTCTATATTTCTTCCTTTCATTGACCGTTCATCTTTCCTGTTTAGGTTTTAGAAGAGTCATTTGTATTCTAATGATAAAGATGTTGTCGTACAAATTCCGGGAATTTACGGCATTGCAGATTGTTTCAAATAACACAAACAAACAATCTCATTAATGTAACAGAATCTAAACTGTGAATTGAACTTGGCAGATTTGTTTCACACAGATTTACTCCTTATCCCCAGTTGATTTAAGTTTAAAAAAAATAAAATCATATGTATACTTTGGGTATAAAAAAAAGTATTTGCTCTCAAAGTAGCATTATTTGTGAAGTGAAATACTGTATATCATTCTTTAAATAGTTCCCTTGTTTCCCAATCAGCTGACTTATGTAAGGTGGCAGGTTAATCAATGCGACAAACTGAAATCATTTGTACCAGATTATCTCTCCTTCCAAACTCTGACAGATGCTAAGTCCAGCTGGTAAAAAAAGTTTATAGGCGAGCTGGATCTGGGGTCTTTACACACTCTACAATGTTGGCTACCACTACATGTTTTAATGAGTCACGAATTGCCTGTTTATCTTCTGCTCCCTGCTGTTTCTGCATTTTCTCTTCCAGAACAATCCTAGAAACACATGCTGTTACAGACGCTGGAGCAATGTGCATAGAAATTTGAGCCAAATTATTATAAAGAACTCTTTTTTTTTTTTGCCTGCGATATTAAAAAGGGAGAGAATTGCACATTGCCTAACACATCGCTTTGTCAGATGTTCTCCGTGACATGATCAATATGGCCTACCGGAAAAAGTTGGAGACATCTGAAACCTTAACAACTCCACAAAATTACATTGTAATTGTTGGTTTTTGTTGTTCATGTTTTGGCTCTGACAAAATGGTTCTAAACACTTTGCTTAATGATGTATATTATGACAACACATGCCTTCTATAGAGCTAGTCATTGTGTTTCACATAGACTATGCGAAGAACAGACACATTGGTGACAAACAGAAATGTAAACAATAAAAATAAAGGCTTTAGAAATCTGTTTCATCTCATGTTTAATGTAAAAATAGCTTCAGCCAGCCCAGATAAACTCAGTGACCATGGAAGAATTTTAAAACATACACAAGTTCTTTAGAAGATAAACTAATGTGTGTCATGCCTTATCACAGTTAGCTACCAGTGATTAGACATGGTACACATTACTTTATCTTTTGAAGAACTTCTGATTGGCAATGTTAATGAATAATGTCACAACACATTCACGTATGTGATGATGTGTACAACTATACCATGATCTATGTACACAATGAAAAAACGTGTTTGGGGAAACTAACTCCTCGTGGAAAGTAAGTGTTATTTACAAAGCATTGCAATAATTCCTTATGTATATTACATAGTACATAATTCAATTGCACTACTTTGAAACTCATTCGCAAACATTTTACTTTTTTTATTTTATTTTGTTTGCATAGATTATCAAGGTGAAGATAAAAAACACACATCACAACTTAGTAGACATACCTACCAGTGTATGGAGAATTTAGTAACATACACTAAACACAAGCATAAGAAGCTAAAATCACATAGCAATGCCAAGCATAGAGTCCTTTTGGAAGACCCCTTGATACAGGAATCTACTGCTAAAAACTCCAACTGGAGGAACAATCAGAAATTGAATATAAGTGCAAGGTCCAGTATATTATGATCCAAAACAGAGGTAGCCAGACCATGTTGCTTCGAGAAGTAAAGTTTGCCCGGAGCTCCCAGAGCTCACACCTGGTGGGAACAGTCAATGTCCCAAGAATATGATCCACAATCTCAGCTTGGGCATAGCAAATTATTTCCACTGTAGGGGATGTCACGTGTCGTTTGGTAGCAAGGTATATCAGAGTGACATTTGTTATATTTTTTGCTTTTTTGATTAAACTTTTTTTCACTGATATGTCTAAAAGCAAAAAAAAAAAAAAAAAGTTCCTCTTGCCTAACTACTCCCATATTGGCACTCACAAACTTTGAACGGTAGATATTATTATGCCTCTATAAGACAATGTTAAGACCCCATTTTGGATATGCAATGCAATTTTGAGCACTGGGTTTAAAGAATGTTGCAAAACTAGAAAAAGTGCTGGGGTAAGATAAAAAATTAATAAGAGGGATGGAAAACATTAGTTATAAAGAAAGGCTAAAAAAAGATGTACTTTTGAAGATACTAAGAAATACTGTGATACCTCAAATGACAATAAAGTGTTGAATGTGAGTAATGTGACTCCTTGAGTTAAAATTGATGAATGTAATATTGTTTTTTAACAATTGCAGTCAAAGAGAGAACAGGGCCAAAGCATACTCAAAAAGTCAAAATGGCAGCAAGTCACTGTAGTGTAATTATTATAAAAATGTGAGACACAGAGATAGGTGCACAAAAATAGATATTGTTAAACAAGCTGCCAATAGCAATGACAACAGATATTCATAAGTTTGTGCAGGTGTGGCATGGAAGAGAGGTGATTTACCTACCTGGCAGTAAAGAAAAACAAGTGTTATCAACCCTAAAGAAAGCAGTGCACATTCCTTCATATCATGAAGATATTTCTTCTATTTGCTCTCTACAGGCAGCAATAAACAATGCCGCATCAGCTAATTTTAAACAGGACAGATATGAACTAATTTGTTGAAATGGCACCAAGTTCATCATCAAACAATACATAGACTTTACCATCTATATAGTTTTGCTGAAAATGAAGATAGCTGTTATGCAAGTTTCGATATTCATGTAATTCTAGGTCACTAGAAGAAATGAAGGACAGAAGGAATGAAGAGTAAGGGTAATAATGATAATTAAAAAGTATTGTCACAGCATGTTCAGAATTCATTAGTTTTTTTTTTCTTCTTCCTGTTACCCATAAGTGATGCTGTCATGCTTAGCCAGGAATACAGAAAATGTTATCATATTTATCATTTTCTTTTCCTGGCTATTATTCATGGTGGCATAAGCAACCCTCTCTTGTTTGTTCGTAGAAGCTTTTTAACTACACTGTGGGGTAGAGGGAGGAGGGACCTTTTATTTCTACAGTCTGGTTCTAATTCGTTTATTGTTTCTGTCCTTTTTCTGTTGGGGGCGGAACTACCCATGAGTGATGCAGCCATGAATAACAGCCAGAAAAAGAAAATTACCTTTAGAACGATAACATTTTCTGTATTGTTTTTCAACCTCTTTCTTTGTAACAAATGTCACAAGCCTGTGTTTGAGAACTTTTCTGGTGTCATGATAGTGATGGTTCTTGTCATATCCAACATAATCCTCTCTCACATTTTGAATCTTGCTATCAAACATTCTGACCTAAAAATCTTCATTTCAGAAAGGTTAGCTAATATGGAGTTTCTATCATACAGTTGTAAATATTATGGAATTTCAACCATTTTCTGTTTTGTTTTACATACACACAGACTGCCAAATACACACACACACAGACTGCTGAGTACATACACAGACTGCTGAGTACATACACAGACTGCCGAATACACTCAGACGGCCGAGTACACTCAGACTGCCGAGTACACACACTCTGCTGAATACACAGACAGACTGCTGAATACACACAGACTGCTAAATACACACAGACTGCTAAATACACACAGACTGCACTGAAGGGTACACTGTGTGCGTGAGGGGGTGCAGTTTATGTGTGAGGGGGTGGAGATTGTGTGTGAGGGGTAATCTCCCTTTGATTTTTCCCACCAGCAAGGAACACAGACAGTAAGGCCGGCTTTGTGTGGGCCGGCACATGGGCAATGCAATGGGGTCCCTATGCTTGTGGAGCAACTAACCAACGCGCCCATGCGTAAAGACGGCCCTGTGCAGAGTGAGTCTTTATTTTCTCAGGAGGAGATAGAATTCTCAAATGATTTGTTGCAATATTAAAAAGTCCAACGTCTCAAAGTGGATATTTAGGCTGTTTCTCGTTTTCTGGATCCTGTCTGAAGAACAAATAAATGCTTTGACTTCCCAAATTGTTGAGAGACATCCAGGTATATTATTAAACATTCTCTAACATCCAACTGATGAAGTTTTTCTTCTTCTGCTTCTTTTGTATAAAATGAAGGAATGATAACTTCCTGGAGAAGGTGGAATTGTGAAACCAATTTTGGTAGAAAATCTAGTCTTGGTCTTAAGAACACTCTGTCATGGAAGATCTGAATATCTTTTTTGTCATTAGAAAAAGCTTAAATCTCAGTCATTCGTTTAGCCATTGTTATTGCCACTAATATCAAGGTTTTATATGTCAGAAAGATGATACCCAGCTTGTCTAATGGAGATGTCTAACAAGATATCTAGAACCATAGGCAGATTCCAAGGAGGAGGATAATTTCTGTTAGGAGGTCTTATACGGATAGCTGCTTTGAAGAATCTTGCAATCAGGGGGTCTGATGCCCATAAGATGTTGCATATTGCAGATAATGCTGATGATTGAACGTTTAAGGCACTTAGACATAAACCTTTTTCCAGTGCTGCATTAAGGAAATTTAGAATATCAATATTGTTCGGATGAAGAAAGTCAATGGAATTTTGATTAGACCAATTATGAAAGGTGTCTTATATTCTGTGATAGCAAGCGGATGTGGAAATCTTTCTGGATTTCTGAAGAGTTTCAACCTCAGATTCAGATAAACTTTGCTCTAGGAGTCTTTCCTTTTCAAGAGCCAATTACAACTGGCTGGGATTGGGATGAACTGCTGGTCCTTGAATTAGTCCCTGAGGAAGCAGCCAAGGAGGATCCTGGCTTATTGTGTTCAGGAGTGGAAACCAAGGTCTCCTTGGCCAAAATAGGATGATAGCAATCACCTTACTTCCAAATTTTCCTTAGTAATCGGTGAATCATCGTCAGGGGAGGGAATGCATATCCCAGATCGAATTCCCATGGATGAGGTAGGGTATCTTGATCTGTTAGCAGATGGTCTGCTTGGAGTGAGAAACTTTACTTTATGGGGACTTGGGTATTCTTGCTCAAAGCCATTAGGTCAATCTGGGTTGTACCCCACCTTAGAGATATCGTCTGAAATACGTCTGGGTGTAATTTCCATTCTCTTTGGTGAATTATAGTCCTGCTCAGGTAGTCTACTAATACATTCTCTGGGCCTGGAAGGTAAACTGCTTTTAGACCTTGCAATTTGGTCTGGGCAAATTCCATCAGAGAAACAAATTCCTCTAAAAGAGCTTTGCTTTGGGTTCCACCTTGGTGATTTATGTATGAAGCCACAGCTGTGTTTGGATTCTCATCATGAATCTTTTAAGTAATGATGAAACCTCAGCAGGGCCTTGTTAATTGCTCTCAGCTCTCTGAGATTCAAATAAAATGTATTTTTCTTTGATAGATCAAGTTCCCTGTATCCTACTCTTGCCTAGATGTGCACACCATCCGTGTAGACTTGCATCTGTAGTAACAGTCATCCTTTTTGGTTCCTCTAATGGTTATCCTAAAGATAAGTGTTTTCACTTTTGTACAACAAGATACTCTGTCTATAGTGCCTGGACGAAGAAGAATTCTCTGATCCCAACTGTATTCCTTTTTCTTGAACTGACGTAAAAACTCCCACTTAATTGGTTGTATGATCCATTGGGCTCATTTTACTAGTCCTGTGGTAAATGTTAGTGAGCCCACCAGGCTCACTCAAATTTTCTTGTTGTTATATGTGGTTTATATCAAAGATTCTTGATCTTTACTTGTGTCCTTTCCATGCTTTTTGATGTTAGGGTCACTGTCCTGCTGATTGTGTCTATGACAGCTCCTAAGAATATAATTCTCTGGGATTGAACCATCATACTCTTTTCCATGTTTAACTTCCATCCATACTCTAGGAGACAATCCACTGTGGTCTGGTTATGAAGAGACTATATGACGGGATGGGCCTATAATCAAGAAGTCGTCCAGATAATGATATATCTTTATATTCTTTTTTCGAATAACTGCAATCAGGATTCATTCTTAGGGCAAAGCTTAAACAAAATGGAAGACCCTTGAATTAGTAATGATTTCCTGAGATCCAGAACTGAAGGAGCATGTGGTGATTTTGTGGATTGGAATCTGATAATATGCATCCTTCATATTGATCAACGTCATCCAGTCTCCAACTTTTATATTGGGCAGGATTGTTGAAATTGATTCCATATTGAAGGTTCTTGATATAATTTTGGAATTCACATACTTTAGGTTCATTTTTTTCTGTGGTTTTGGAGCCAGAAAAAAACTTAATAATGGCCTTTTAAATGTTCCCTGTAAGGGACTTCTTCTTTTACTTCGCTTTCAAGCAGTTTTGAATTGCAATATTTCATAGCTTTCTTTTCCCCCTTTTGCAAGTGAAGAAATTCTTTGTAGGGAGTCAAATTATATCCTGTATCCTTGTTTTAGAATCAATAGGACCCAGGAATCTGCAATGCTCTTGACCCAAACAGGGTAGAAGAGATGAAGTCTTCCTCCTATTACTCCTGGCTGGGCATGCAAACGTTCAGAAATTTTATTTTAAGTTCTGGATCATCTTCCTCTAGATGTTTTGGATGGTGATGCTTGATAATTTATCCAGTTAGAGCCCCTTGAATACTGTCTACTGTCTCGAAAGGAACGCTCCCTGTATCTTTTGTCTTTCCAGCTTGAAGAACCGACTCTCCTTTTTTCTTGTGGAAGAAAGAAATTTTCCCATCAGCTGCTTTGTTAATGGCTTCATCCAGAATTTTACCGAATAACAGATTTGGGAGAGCAGGGGAGCACACAGGGAGGCTTTTGAAGCATAATCTGCTCCCCAAGAGTGTAGCCATAATGATCTTCTAGTTGCAACTGAAAGAGCCATACCTGTGGTCACCATTCTTATAACATCCAAGGAAGCTTCAGAACAAAATTCTGTTGCCAACTTTAAGTCTTTGAGACCATCAATAAGATGTCCTATATGAACTTCTCTTGCTATATCATCCTCCAAATTCTCTAACATTTCTGGAAAAAGTGGTTATTGTGACTGCTGCGTGTAAGGCTGATCCTAAGACCAGATCGGACTTGATAAGATTAGCATCCAGAACTTTTTCCATAGGTTCCCTTAAATAAGCTATGGAGTCTATAAGGAGTGTGGTCCTTTTAGCCATGTGGGTTACTGCAGCGTCTATCTTTGAAACTGAGTTCCATGACTTACAGTCATCTTTCGCATAAGGATATATCTTGAATGCTTTGTTCTTTAATGTTACTTTTCTTTCAGGTTTATACCATTCTTGGGAAATGACTTTATAGTAGAGTGTACAGGAAATGTTGGTCTATTAGCCTTGAGATCCTCAAAGTATCTGTCAGATTCTGTTGTATCTGATTTCTCCTCTGGAATTCTTAAGGTATCTCTTATGAGGTTGATCAGTTTGTCAACTACCCTTAATGCCAAAGATCTGGAAGAACAGCTTACCTCTTGTTCTTCTTCATCTGATATGTCCTCCATCATATCTGAATTTTCATTTGAATCCGTAGATAAAGTCTCAATTCTGGGAAGGTTGGATGAAGCCAATTTCTCTGTTGTGGATCTAAAACCTTCTGCTATATCTTTCGAAATCCACTTTTTTAAGTCTGCTTGAGGTGATTGTCTTATATCTGATTCTTCTGCACCTTCAGTAGGGCATTCTTTACTAAGATTTGTACTGATAGGTGCCAGTTGATTGCACTTGATGCCTCTGGTAGATTTATATTTAAGCTTTCTTGGAGAATCATCTCGTGATCTACTTGACAGGCCAATATAAAATATATTGTAGGCCCATAGTGGCACTCTCCCCGTCACCCCCAATAATTTATGCTGAGGCTCTTCTGGATTATGATGTTTAGGCAAAGGGAAAAGATGTTGAGGCAAAGGGAAAAGCCATCTGACAAGCAGAAACCATTCACAGAAAGTAAATAAAGTAAAATAAAAAATCACAAATAGATCTTATTTAAATTAAAGTATGAAAAGTAACATAATGGAACAAAATCTTATCTGGGACAGCCTTCATGTTGAAATTCCAGTCAAAGACACTTCCACGATGTAGAATAATCTGCAGTACTTTCTTTTTAAATTTACTGTTTTTGAATTTTTGGTGTGATGTGCCTTTAAGCGCTCTACCACTCGCATATGCACAGTCAACATTTCCTGAAAGCCGAGAGCAGAAGAACACAACACGCCGGCTCTGACTCATCAGAGAGCCTAAGAGGCATAGTCATTAAGCAGGGCAAGAAGGTGAAATGCCCTTTAGTGAATGTATGCAATGACACAAAAAGGGAAAACAAAAAGGACTGATACTGTAGTAAGTTAAAAACTTCTTGATAGAGTAAGGAAAATTTAAAATTGTACACTCACACTTTCAGGGAGGTTAAATACAGCTCCAACTTGCATGCCTGGCCGGAATGATCCCCACCTATGGATATATTGTGGTACAGATTCTTCAAGTTTTCCTTACAGCGATGGGTATCCTCATTAAAAAATTAAAACACAAACTAAAAGTATGTAGTGTAGGATGTTGAGCTTATAAGCAGGGGTAGGTATGTAGATAGGTGTACACACACGTATTTTGGAGCCTAAGTATTGGCTCCAGAAGTAATGCGTAAAGTGTTATGATCCCTGTAGCAGAACCTAGGTAACCCGACTGGTTACCTCTGCTAATTCCTCCTCTCAGCCAGACTGGAACCGTTAAACATGCAACCATCCATACCCCTAGTAAACAGACTAAACATAGTTCTAGAAGTCAACAAACTGATTTTATTCAGGCCACACACAGCTTTTATGCACAGGCCACTAAAATGGGGTCTCCAACACCACATTACAGAGTTTTCATTCCCGGAGTCCTCTGTGCCTGAGAGATAATTGCGTGAGAAAAAATATAACTCAATTATCTCTCAGGTACAGAAAAACCTACACAAAGTATACAGTACCCCCTTCATAACCAGGAACCCCACAAAGTTATATCCCTGGATAGCTCTGATCTGAGTGTATCACATTATCATATTTGTATTAGCTTGTGTTTAACAAGTATATTAACTTCTGCATTAACAAAAAAAGGTGACGACAACTTGACATTTATACAAATGCAATGTTTACTGTTTGATCTTGCATTTCTGTTACTTTACACTGCATTGTCAACCATCACCTGCAAAAATAAAGAATTTAAATGCTTCAGAGCAAAATAAGGTTTGCTCAATCCAATTGGCTTGGCTGGTATTATCCCCACCAAGGATATATAGCTCAGATTTCAGCAACAGAAGATCAGGCCCAATAAAAAAGTACTTTTATTCTAAAAAAAATCAATGAAATCAAAGATAAAAAGTAAAATAATTATATAAAACCGTATAATAGTACACGTAACGTGTTGGTCATCAAGCAGTAAGTAAGACTCAAAAGTGAAAAGATTTATGTATTTCCCTTTTTTATTCCAATGGAGATGCTGACAAAACCTGGACTGTTGGTAGTCCATGAGAACTGGGTTGGGGACCACTGCTTTTAAGGTCTAGCCGACCCCACATCACAATTATAATTATAAATTCATCCCATATTCCTCTCAGTAAGATATAAATAATCAGAATGTTCTATGACGTTTGGAGCACTCAGATGTCCATATTTGAGCAGTATTCAGGAGTGAAACATAGTTATTGCTTAATGGAGTAATTATGACCTTTACCCCACACCATGAGTCAAGACTACATGTAGGGGTTAAATAAAACTCACTTTATTGCAGCTATGAAGAGGTATTTATACCTAGAGAGTTTTTTTTTTGCATACAATAGAATAATTAACAGAACACACAGTTCCCCATCCTGTCCTCTTTCCCATAATCCCTTGTTTTCCTTACTGTAATTAACCCTTTTACCCCAGCAAAACAAACACTCCATTGTGTCCATATAATTCAAACAACACGAAACAACAAATGTCTCTTGTAAAATTCCCACAAAAGCAATAGGAACCTCTACCTTGCAACTCTGGGTCCATGACATGGTTTCCCCCAGTTCCGGCAAACCCAGCGAGGTTCTCACAGGTCTGCCTGGGGCTGTCCGGGACCTTACACACAAGTCTCATATGGTTCCAATTCGGTCTGACATGACAACCTGTTGGTGTTCCCATTTTGTTTGCTGGGCCCGTATCATAGGCGTGCACAGCCAATTGCATAAGAGTGTGCACCCTAAAGCGCAAACACACACGCTGCGTATTGTGTGTATATATATATATATATATATATATATATATATATGAGAAAAAGGGAAAGAGGAAGGGCCAAAGGAAGCCCAAATGGAGAGTAATGAGGGAAGGGAGGTCCCTACCTTTTAATAATCCTAAGGGAAACACAAGTAAATAAAATAGATGGGCAGGGAAAGTACTAGACCAATCCTAGGGGAGTGTGTACTAAGACAGCTGTCCACTAAACAAGGAGACAGACTGATCTTGGTCCTAATTAGAGAGAATCCCCCAAACGGATAGAAAGTCTCACGGTAACTTAATACAGAGTGATAGAGAGGACTTGGAAAGGTAGGGCTAGAGGAAAGACAGCCTTATAAGAAAATCCCTACTAAACCCCAAGATTGCTGAGCCCAAAGCAGAGACTCCTGTAGTAGGTAGACTGTCCCTAAATACCTCAGCACAGTGGATAATCCACTCGTGCCTACCAGGGTCCAAGTCCCTACCAAATCCCTGCCTGTCTAAATAACTTAAGTTAAATGAAACCAAAATCATAAGTGCTACCTATAAAGTGCAAAATAAATAAATAAATAAGGAGGCTAGCTCGACGCGCGTTTCGGCGTTACAGCACGCCGTCGTCAGGAGCAATTTTTGGTGTATATATATATATATATATATATATACACACACACACACATACACTGGTGTGTGTGTGTGTGTGTGAGGGTGCTGTGTGTGTGTGTGTAGGCGCTGTGTGTGTGTGTAAGGGTGATGTATGTGTGTGTTAGTGTTTGTGTGCATTGTGTGGGGGCCATTTAGTTAATATCCCCCATCCCTTCTTACCTTATCATACCTTTCATAAAATGCAGATACAATTATTTCTACCTGTAGCTGTGGGCAAGGATAAAAGAGAGTTTCAAAAAAATTCTTCATTTTGTGTTATTCGACCTTTTAACAATGCGGTCTATGTACTTTAAACAATCAGCTACCTTATCAGCCAATTAGCTTAGAAAGGCTAGGAAAACAGAAGGAAAACTGAATCCATAAAGGAACAACGTGTAGAGCAGACTCTGTGCTACATTCTCACCTCTGTACTACACACTTTCCATAAGGTATCACATAATCGTTGCCATTTATACCGCAGGCTAAAATAGTTTTGAGAACACAATGCCAAAAGCGGAATTAGGAAGTTTGGATCCTATACATTTTCTTTCCCAGGTATTTGGGCTATTTGTTTGATTATAAAATATGACCAATAAAAGCATTAGCAGAAATAAAATAAGTTAAATTATGCTTGTATCCACTATAGCAGCTCTCATTATTTTTCATCAACTCTTTTTCAATTACAATACAGTTTTACCACTGTAACCAAGTAATAAAGTACAAATAGGTTTTCAATAAAATGTTCCGTAAATATTCTGGACTTCTCTAAAAATCTGCATTGTTTGAAAAGTAGAAACAAATGATAGGAAATCTCTTAAGGACCACAATATGAGCTTTTTGTACATTACCACATTGTTGCTCTTTCGAAATATAGCAGAGTTTTCTTAAAATGTTTCCAAATCCTATACTGTGCGGCTGCCATCCCTGGTGGTCCAGTGGAGAGTGAACTCTAGCCCCGCAAGGGGCTAGAGTTCACTCTCGCGAGATCTGAGCGTTGCCGCGGTAACCGCTGCAACGCTCAGATCTCGCAAGAGGAACCTGGCGGAGCTGCTGGCAAGAGCTCTCCGGGTCCTCTCCTGCCTCCCTCACTGCCTGTGGTTAGGTGAGGGAGATCTTTGATCTCCCTCACCGGCCCACGGAGGGAGGCAAATAGCGCGTGCCGCCGGGATTAGGGTGTGCCCAGGCACACCCGGCATACCACGTGCGCACACCTATGGCCGGTATAAGATGGTATAATTAAAGGGTTGTAAGGCCAAGCTACACCTTAACAGCCTCCCGTTATCTCCAGACACCCAATATAACCAGACCAGTGGGTTGTGGTAAGTGAGCACCATTGAAATAGGGCTGAAGATTCTTAAGAGCCCACACTAGCACTAAGCATTCCTTTTCGATTGCTGCATAAGCTACCTCCCGGGGCAATAGCTTGCAACTAATGCAGGCCACTGGGTGCTCACCACCGTTGTCCCCTACTTGGCTTAGGACTGCTCCAAACCCGAACATGGAAGCATCTGTGTGGACAAGGAATCGCTTGTAAGGGTCAGGAACAGCCAGTACGGGAGTGTTAGTTAATGCAAGTTTTAAGGTATCTGTCGGGAGTGAAACATAGTGAGTGATTATAGCAGCGATTGTAGCCTTTACCCCAGTTGAGACTACATGTAGGGGTTAAACAGAACTGACTTTATTGCAGCTGGGAAGAGGTACTTATATTAAGTTAAAGCTTGCAGTGCCGAATGCATGAAGCATTTTCACCAAGGGCATTTCTCCATAGAGATATCATGGGATGATGAAGTTACTGCAACACAGGAGAGTAGCAGAGATTAGTCAGTTTTTCCTTACATGTGCAGCTTTATTTGCCCCATTAAATGATGCTTGTTTCTTTATCCAGGTAAATGCTGAAATTTCGTCTTTGATATATGTAGCTATTTCAATACTCTGTGTTCTAAACACTAAAAAGGAAACTAACATTAAAATTTTATTTTATTTATTATTATTTTTTTTTAGATGGATATCAGTTTAGTAAAAGTTTTCAATAGGTATGGGTAGCGGACAGGGCCGGATTAACATAGGGGCTGATGGAGCTGCAGCTCCAGGCCCAGGCCCATGGAATAGGCCCATTGAAAAAAAAAAAAAAAAAAATTTTTTTTACATTTTTTTTTTTTTTTTACACACACACTACTCTTAGGTTTGCCACCTGCCTGGTATTTTACTGGCACAGACGGTATTTGAGACTGCCTGGCCGTGCCGGTATTGCAGTAATACTGGCAATACAAATGCAGGTATTTTTCTCAGAATAAGTAGAGATTACTCTGCAATACCAGCACCGGCCAGTAGAGGTCCCTGTGTGTGGAGGGAGGCAGGGATAGGAAGTTACAGCATATCCCCATAGACATATAATACCTAGACGCCGCATTGACCTCGGGGGGCCATGAAATGCGGGCGCCATTTTGGGCCGGTCACCCGGTGTGGTATTATATGTCTATATATTAGGACTTCTGTCACTAATTTTTTTTAATTTACTTTGCCTTAGTGACAAATCTCACTTTAGTAAATAGTGATGTGATTGTTTGTTCTGCTATTCTCTTTATGCTATCTCCATGCGGACTTCAAAGGGCAAAAGACAGAGCTGACAATAATAAAGAGTTGTAAATATCTACATTTCATTTTGCACAGTTCCAAAATCCATATTAGTTAAAAATAGGTGAAAAGTAAATACATTACAAATCAGACAAAGATCCAGTCCCAGTTTAAAACATGTATATTAAGATGATAGATTGTGGGATTAGTTCACTAAACGTATAATTTTAGCAAACCTAAATCCGAATGCAACGCATAGTTTCAATCAGGAAATTCAAATAATTTCAATGTATTGAGTAAACTTAGTCGATAACGTAAATAACCACAGAGGTCTTAAAGCAGCAAATGTCAGTTAATTTTATTTAATATCCCAGGATTAAACATCATGCTACTGGATCTATACACCCTCCAGGTGGATTTTAAGACTAACCATGTTTACTTTGAGGACCTTGCTCTGCAGATCATAGACATGTCTATGCTGCAGATCACACTGTGACCGATCCAAGTCAATGCGGCGTCTAGTATTTTATGTCTATGCATATCCCTGCTTCTCTGTACTACTCACTGACCCGTGGGGACCAGCAACACAGCACAGAGTCCAGACATCAGCTCGACAGCTCAGATAAGTGAGGGATGGGGGGGAAAGGCAGCAGGGACACATGGGGACACTAGGGGACACATGTGGACACTGAGACACTAGGGGACACATGTGGACACTGAGACACTAGGGGACACATGTGGACACTGAGACACTAGGGAACATATGGGGACACTGAGACACATGGGGGCACAGACACTAGGACACATGGGGACACAGACACTGAGACACTTGGGGACACTGAGACACATGGGGATGCTGAGACACATGGGGACGCTGTTTCTCCCAGTGTCCCCCATCCAGTGTCGCTAGTGTCTGTGTCCCCAAGTCTCCCAGTGTCTGTGTCCCATGTCTCTGTGTGCCTTGTGTCACCATGTCTATGTCCACAACTGTCCCCATGTCTCCCAGTGTCCCCAAGTGTCTGTCTCCCAGCCAGTGTCCCCTAGTCTCCCAGTGTCCCCTAGTCTCCCAGTGTCCCATAGTCTCCCAGTGTCTGTGTTCCCATGTCTCTGTGTCCCTAGTGTCTTAGTGTCCCCAAATGTTTCAATGTCCCCATGTCTCCCAGTGTCTGTGTCCCTAGTGTCTGTGTCCCCATTTCTCCCAGTTTCCCTAAATGTCTGTGTCCCCATGTCTCCCAGTGTCCCCGGGTCTCTGTGCCCCCAGGTCTCAGTGTCCCCATGTCACTCAGTGTCCTAGTGACATGGGGACACACTGAGACACTGGGAGAAATGGGGACACTGAGACACTGGGAGACTACGGGACTGGGCAACATGGGGACACTGACACTGTGATACATAGCGACACTGAGACACTGGGTGACTTGCGAGACTGAGACACTGGGAGCAATCCATCTATACAGCAGAATCAAACTGTGAGTAGTTTGTTGGTGATTTTACAGATGTCACTCTGATGTCACTCCTTGTGATTATACAAAGGATTAAGGCTAGTATTTTGTTCCAAGAAAGGTGGCAACCTTAACTATTCTTCACATACTCTTGCTTAAAGTAGCACTATAGGGTCAGGAACACAATCATGTATTTCTGACCCTATTATGTTAAAACCACCACCCTGCCCCCTTCTTGCCTCCCTAAGTATAGTAAAATATAACTTGTATTCAAGTCTGCAGCTGCTGGCTCTGCCTCTGAACTGACTGTCTGCTGACATCATCAGAAGTGGTGGTCTGAGCAAATTACAATACTTCCCCATAGGATTGTCTGAGACTGTCAACTAGGCAGATCGGGGCAGAGCCAGCAAAAGTCATAGCCCTGGCCAATCAGCATCTCCACATAAAGATAAATTGAATCAATGCATCTCTATGAGGAAAGTTCAGTGTCTGCATGCCGAGGGTGGAGACACTGAATAGCAGTGCTGCACACTAGGCAGTACTGCCCCAGGAAGCACCTCTAGCAGCCATCTAAGGAGTGGCCAGTGGAGTTATTTTCTCTGAAAAGACAGTGTTTACTGCAAAAGGCCTGAATGGAATGATTCTACTAACCAGAACAAATACAATAAGCTGTAGTTGTTCTGCTGACTATAGTGTCCCTTTAAGTTTGGAAGCTTAAGAGGGATGTATGGGAACAAAACTTGTGTGGACTGGCTGACAATAAAATTAGTTTAGGTAATGCAGACGTTGGTCTCTCTAACACTGTGGCATGTCCCCATTCATCTACACTCACTACATACACCCTTTATCTGTCTCAGACTATATACCAGGAACTTCTGCCTGCTAGTAAGAAGGTAAGGAGACAAGTGGACCAGTGAGTGCTAGGAGACAGTCCTTAGAAAGCATTGAGTGAGTGCATCATTAGACGCATTTATGTCAAGCTCATGGTGCTGCATAGTATGCCCTTAGTTGGACAGCCTGCATGATTGGCGGGCAGCCTGACATGCATTCATGCCAGGCTGTCCTTCAAATTCTTTGGACAGACATGCCCCCTTTTTGGGCATGTTCTCCCCTTTTGGCAGGTCTGGTCACGTGATTCGCACCGGTGGCCACCCTTTTATCCCGCCCATTGACTGCCTGCTTCACTGGACACTGCTGTTAAGGGTTATGGATTTAATTGAAAGATATAAATTAGAGCGATATTAGCATAGAGTATGTGTTTTCTTATAGCTGCATCCTATGAGTTTCCCTCCAGCACCATCTCCATCAGATACATGACGCTTGGGAGGTATGATTGTTTTAATGTTTTTGGTCGATAAGATTCCGTAATTAGGCCCATCATAATTGTCAGCACCAGGCCCAGTGTGCTCTTAATCCGGCCCTGGTAGCGGATAACATTAGGAACGTGCAGGTCCCAATAGTTCAAATGAATCGAGACACACAGATCCCTCAAACTTTGCAAATATTAGTATTTACATTTCAATAATAGTTCAACAGTATGTAGAAGAGAAGATGTTGCTACTAGTGGATCTGGGATTACTATGTCAGTGTGGGAAACTAGAACCATGGGCTTGGAGCAGGAATAAAGAAGCAGGGGAAAAAAAGAGTGGGGGTGGGGGCGAGGTGAGTGAAAGGAGGAGGAAAGATGGTGAGAAGTTTAAGGTTTGTTTTTTGTTCTTGAAAATGTGATGCTTGGGAGCCTGGGATTCATAGGGTGCAGTGGCCTGAGTGTAAGTATTGTCGCTGAAAATCATTGGTGTTGGACTGTATGATCCATTGTGTCCAGTCATCAATGTATGGTGTATGTTTAGGAATGACCGTACAAACCCCAGTTCTGTGAGCGACCTCAACTCCTCCATCTTTGAATACAACAATTATAGGGCATCCTTTGTTGTCTGCCACCAGAGGCATGCGATTATTTGTTTTGCTACAGTTAGAATTTTGATTGTTGTGGATTTTTTATATTTAAATGAATGAGATGTTGTGTGATGGAAAGGGAACGGAGCCAGCCAAAATGGTGCGGACTTATTATAGAATTTATGAATGATGGAGGCTATTTTCCTCCAAAAAGGCACCATGCCACTGCATTCCTACCATATGTGGAGGAAAGTAACCCTTGAGATTCTGTATCTCCAGCATTTGCCATCCAATGCTGGGTTAATTGTTTGTACACAATCCTGAGTCAAGTACCACATCATTTACACATTATAAGTTGTCTCTTGCACCTTGGTTGCTATAACACATTATTGCACTTAATCTTTTGCCACTTATTAGTAGTTTAGAATGTTTTTGCTGCTGTTGTAAAATGGAATATAAGTGGGAAATACCATGTGGTAGTGGTCTGGGTCAAGACTCAGGCGTTATAAACATTAGAATGGTGTTGGGCGGCTAAGCAAGTCAGGGCGTTAGGGTAAGTTTGGGATATAGTTATATAATTGTGAATATCGAACTCTAGCCATAAATGTGAGTTGGACCTGTGTCCCCCATATGACGACTTGTCACATCTGGGAAAGTGCCTGGGGAAGCGTTAAAGTGTTTCATTAGAGCAGGGCTGGACTGGGACAAACATTTGGCCCAGATATTTTAAGGCAGACTAGCCCAATAGGAGGCATGCTGTGTCATCATTGGCACGGACTCCCGCCAAAGAGGACATGTCAGGTCGATTCCCCTCCAGGGAAGCCGGTTTGCAGAGTTCTGCTGAAGAGCTCTCATGTTGGCAAAAATGCCCTGTGTTTAATGCAGTGCAAGTTATTCTAATGATAAGCTTCTTCTGTGTTTGCTGGTGACTTGTCTCCAGTTTCCCCATAAGTGGGACATACACCAGAGGACACAAGAGGGACAGAATTAAAAGATGTAGAATGTGTGTTTGTGTGTGGGAGACACTGCATGTGGTGGTGTATTCATTTGGAGGTTGCTTGTGGTGTTAATGTATATAGAGTAGACTATATGTGGTGCTATGTGCATGTGGGTGTATGTGTGGATGAGGTTGTTCACAGCCCAGTGTGTGTCTGGATAGGGTAGCAATGTGTGCGGGTGGTGTGGGGAATGGAGCTGTAGTGGATTTGTGGATAGCGAATATACTGTGTGTGTGGAGAGGATAGGGACTGTAGTGTGTGTTCATGTGTTTAGGGACTGTAGTGTATGGGAGGATATGGGCTAAACTGTGCATGAAGATGATTAGGTTTGCACTGTGAGAGGAATAGCAGCTGTAAAGTGGGGGGAATAGGAGCTGTAATGAGGCAGGGATAAGGACTGTAATATGGGAGGGATAGGGGTTGCACTGTGTCTGGTGTCTGTAATGTGGGGGAATAGAGTCTGTACTGTGTGCAGGAATAGGGGCTGTAATCTGTGTAGGGGTAGTGGGCTATGTTTGTGGTGGATATGGTCTACACTGTGAGCGCTAAGGGTCTGCACTGTGGGGGGTAAGGGATTTTACTGTGTTGAGGTAAGGGGCTGTACTGTGGGGGGTATTGAGATACACTGTGGGGGGGGTAAGTGGATGCACAGTAGAGGATTAAGGGGCTGCGCAGTAGGGGAATGAACTTTTGGGGGTAAGGAGCAGCAATATGGTGGGTAAGGGCCTGCACAGTGGGGATGGGGTTGCACTGTGGGTGGTCAGGACTGCACTGTGGGGAGGTAAGGTGCTGCACAGTGGAGGTGGGGGAATGCTCTGTGTTGGTTGTAAGGGGCGGCACTGTGGGGGGCTGCACTGTGTTGGGGGGTAAGGTCTGTACTGGTACAGTAGGGACTAAGGTCTGTACTGTGGAGTCTAAAGGAAGGTGCTGTGGGTCGGCAATGTGATGGGGTAAGTGATGGGCACTATTTTAAATTAACCTTGTTACATCCTCTCGATGTCAATCAGACAACTGTCCTGGTTACTTCCTGGTAGTTTAGCTCAGTGAACTAAACTGAAAGAACAGACAACCTGCATTGCCAAGACATTTCAGTGATCTGTGTTGGCAAGTCTCTGACTGGACAGTCAAAGAAGGTTGGGGTTTGGTAAGAAGGGGATGGCTTGCAAAGGCTGCTGACAGGAGGCTGTCTTCTGTAAACATTTTTAGATATACACTCAATAAATAAATGCAGAATTAAATGCATGCACGATTTTATTGGGGTTCCATATACTAAATAATGTGCTGTTTTGTTTCATTAGGGCAATGGAGTGTCCCTTTAAGCAGTTGACTATACAAATATGTTGTTAAATAGCTACATAAGAAAAGGCGTTGACCTTAAGTGATTTTTTTTAAGCTTAGCTACCGGGCATATTGCCATGAAAATGTGAAAACAATAAGCACCAGTTGCAAATATGAGGAGAGGTTAATTTAAAAAAAAATCCCCATATGTCAACCTATGGCCAGGGCCAGATTAACATAGGGGCTGATGCAGGGCCGTCTTTAATATTGATTGGGCCCTGGGCAAACATTTGCTTGGGCCCCCTGAACCCACTCCCTGGCATGCAATCATGCCTCCACCCCAAGGCAGTGGGCGAACTAAAGTAGAAAAAGTCCTGGTGCAAGAATTTAATTTGGACCCCCAATTGCAAGGTTGGAAAGAAGGTAGAGCCCTATCTGTCGTGCAACTCCAACAATGTATTGACAGCTGGGGCTCTACCAATTTCCCATGCTTGCAGGGTTGTATTTAGCACTGTGTTTGTATGTAAAAAAAAAATTTGTATGGAGTATGTTTGTGTGAATGTGTTTGTATGTAGTATTAGAGTTTGAATGCAAGTGTACATTTAAGTATAGTGCTGGTTTTTGAATGTAGGGGTTTGTTTATATATAATTTTGGTGTTTAACACAGAGGTGTGTTTGTATGAAGTGTTGACTTTCAATGCAGGAGTGTGTTTGCATGTAATGTTGAAGTTTGAATGGAGGGGTGTATTTGTATTTATTGTTGGTGCTCAGACACAGGTAAACATGCTGACACACAAGCAGATACACACACTGACTACATACAGATACGCACACAGATAAACACACACACACACAGACAGATAAACTGAGACATACTGACACACATAAAAACATACAATGATAGACATACTGACACACACACTGACACAAACTGTCACACAGGCACATACGATGACAAACATACTGACACACAGATAGGTATACTGACACACACACAGGCACAAACACTGATAGATATACTGACACACACACACAGGCACATATACAGACATACTAACAGACACACAGTATCTCTATCAGCGTAGGTGGCTATGTGTGTGTCAGTATGTCTGTATATGTGCCTGTGTGTGTGTCAGTATATCTATCAGTATAAGTGCCTGTGTGTGTGTGTCAGTATGTCTGTATATGTGCGTGTGTGTGTCAGTATGTCTATCAGTGTATGTGCCTATGTGTGTGTGTCAGAATGTCTGTCAGTGTATGTATCTGTGTGTCAGTATGTTTGTCATTGTATGTGCATGTGTGTGTCAGTATGTCTATCAGTGTGCCTGTGTCAGTATGTATATCAGTGTATGTGCCTGACACCCACACACACCCACACACGCAGACACACTGGAAGACATACTGACACACACAGACACATACACTGATAGACATACAGACACACAGACACATACACTGTCAGACATACTGACACACACATACACATACACTGGCAGACATACTGACATACACACACAGATATACTGACACACACAGACACATACACTATCAGACATACTGACACACACAGACACATACACTGTCAGACATACTGACATCACACACAGAGATATACACTGTCAGACAGACATACTGACACACACAGACACATACACTATCAGACATACTGACACACACAGACACATACACTATCAGACATACTGACACACACACTGTCAGACATACTGACATACACACACACACATACATACTGACACACACAGACACATACACAGATACACGGACAGACAAACTGACATACATATAAAATTTAAATTTTAAGCCCACCCTCCAGTTTCCTACCTTTTGCTGGAGGGTGGCATCCCTGGGATCCAGTGTGCTGCCTGAGGATGATGTGAGTGAGGAGCCCCCATCCTCACTGCCTCCTCCTCCTCCTCCCTCCCGTTCAGGTCCTTTTTCTCCCGCGCAGCAGCTCTTCATGGGAGGAAGTGACGCTCGGCACTCACTTCCTCCCAGCGCTGCCGAAAAGCTAGGGACCCGGTCGCGCTGTTAAAGGGCCACAGCGCCCGACCGGGCCCCTGCTAGTACAAGCCCACTGGGTGGTCCTAAGTGCATGGGCCGGGAAACATTTTTTATTTTTAGGGCAGCGGGCCCACGGGACAGCTGCCTTGGACCCCCAGGAGTAATTGGGCCCGGGGCAGCTGCCCCGTTTGCCCCATGTTAAAGACGGCCCTGGGATGATGGAGCTGCAGCTCCAGGCCCAGGCCCATAGAATAGGCCCGTTGTAAAAAAACAAAAAAAAAATACTTTTTTTTTTGGAGAGAGGCAGGGATAGGAAGTTACAGCATCTCCCTGCCTCTCTCTACTCACTGATCCACGGAGGAGCAGCTACACAGCACAGAGAGTCCAGACAGCAGCTTCCAGCCTGCAGAGACAGACTACAGCTCAGGTATGTGAAGGATGGGGGGAAAGGCAGCAGGGAGACATGGGGACACATGTCTCTCAGTGTCCCCATGTCTCACAGTGTCCCCATGACTCCCAGACGGTGTCTCAGTGTCCCCATGTCTCCCAGTGTCCCTATGTCTCCCAGCCAGTGTCCCCATGTCTCCCAGTGTCCCCAAGTGTCTGTGTCCCCATGCCTCCCTGCCAGTGTCCCTAGTGTCTGTGTCCCCATGTCACTTAGTGTATGTGTCCCCATGTCTGTGTCCCTAGTGTCTGTCTCCTCATTTCTCCCAGTGTCCCCAAATGTCTGTGTCCTCATGTCTCCCTGTGTCTACATGTCTATATTCACAAGTGCCCCCATGTCTCCCATGTCACAGCACAGAGAGTCCAGACAGCAGCTTCCAGCCTGCAGAGACAGACTACAGCTCAGGTATGTGAAGGATGGGGGGAAAGGCAGCAGGGAGACATGGGGACACATGTGTCTCAGTGTCCCCATGTCTCCCAGTGTCCCCATGACTCCCAGACGGTGTCTCAGTGTCCCCATGTCTCCCAGTGTCCCTATGTCTCCCAGCCAGTGTCCCCATGTCTCCCAGTGTCTGTGCCCCGATTTCTCTGTGTCCTTAGTGTCCCCATGTCTCCCAGTGCCCGAAATGTCTCAGTGTCCCCATGTCTCCCAGTGTCCCCATGTCTGTCCACAAGTGCCCCATGTCTCCCAGTGTCCCAAAGTGTCTGTGTCCCCATGCCTCCCAGCTAGTGCCTAAGTGTCCCCATGTCTCCCAGTGTCCCTATGTCTCCCTGCCAGTGTCCCTAGTGTCTCAGTGTCCCCATGTCTCCCAGTGTCTGTGTCCCATGTCTCTGTGTCCTTAGTGTCCCCATGTCTCCCAGTGTCCCCAAATGTCTCAGTGTCCCCATGCCTCCCAGTGTCCCCATGTCTATGTCCACAAGTGCCCCATGTCTCCCAGTGTCCCCAAGTGTCTGTGTCCCCATGCCTCCCAGCCAGTGTCCCTAGTGTCTGTGTCCCCATGTCTCTTAGTGTCTGTGTCCCCATGTCTGTGTCCCTAGTGTCTGTCTCCTCATTTCTCCCAGTGTCCCCAAATGTCTGTGTCCTCATGTCTCCCAGTGTCCCCATGTGTATATTCACAAGTGCCCCCGGGTCTCTCAGTGTCCCCATGTCTCTCAGTGTCCCCTAGTATCCTAGTGACACGGGACACACTGAGACATGGGGACACTGGGAGAAATGGGGACACAGACACTGGGAGACTAGGGGACTGGGCGACATGGGGACATTGACACTGTGATACATAGGGACACTGATGCCTGGCTGGCCTTCCAATTCTTTGGACAGGCATGCCCCCTTTTTGGGCATGTTCGCCCCTTTTGGCAGTTCTGGTCACGTGATTCGCGTCAGTGGTGCACCTTTTTACCCCGCCCATGGACACTGCTGTTATGGGGTATGGATTTACTTGAAAGATGAAAACATTAATTAGATAAATAGATTAGCATAGAGTATGTGTTTTCTTATAGCTGCATCCTTTGAGTTTTCCTCCAACACCAACTCCATCAGATACATGACTCTTGAGAGGTATGAATGTTTTAATGTTTTTGGTCGATATGTTTCTGTAATTAGGCCCCATCATAATTCTCAGCACCAGGCCCACTGGGCTCTTAATCTGGCCCTGCCTATGGCATATCTAAGTGATATTTTTGTAAAAAGCTATTTTTTGCTGATTTTACTTGCCAGCACTGGATGTTTTGTAGCTGCCACTGAGTTATTGATACTCCTGTATTCCCTTTAAACACACTAGCAGTCCATGGTTTTCCATCTTTGTGTTGTTAGCAGGTGTCAATACAGTTTATTTGTATTCCATATTTGACAGTACATGTACGGTCGGCTCCCCCGGCCATCACTACGTGAGTGCTAACAGACATTTTCACCTGACCACAATGGCGTGAAGATTTGGATATTTTAGGGGAGAAGAGGATGGATATGAGACAGCTCCTGAAGAATTCCTAACAATTGCAGGATGTATCGCTTTGTGCAGCGCAAGTTCCCCCAATGACCACTCTAGGCCTTATCTACCAGAAGAAAGAGTCACCAGGATTGGCAAACCGTGGGTTCATAGAACTTTGCCATTCAATTGGGCAACATTGTTTTTGCACATTTCTTTGTACTTGCACTATTATGAGAGTTTTTCTTAAATTGGTTTACAAAAATCTGATTTTTATAAATTGTATATACTGCACAATGATCTGCATTTCCCCTTTATTTCTATATTAGATTTATCAGAATACTGTATTATTACTGTGGGCAGGGCCGGATTAACATAGGGGCTGATGGAGCTGCAGCTCCAGGCCCAAGCCCATGGATTAGGCCCATTGATTTAAAAAAAAAAAAAAAAGATTTTTTTACATTTTTTTTTTTACACACTACTCTTAGGGTTGCCAGGTATTTCTCATGTATTTCTTATGGTTGCCAGGTATTTCTCAGAAGTATTTCTCAGGTATTTGAGCCTGTCTAGCTGGTGCCGGTATTGCAGTAATACCGGCAATAGAAATGTCTATCTCAGTATAAGCAGAGATTATTCTGCAATACCAGCGCCAGCCAGTAGGTTTTTGCTGTTTGTGTGGAGAGAGGCAGGGATAAGAAGTTACAGCATCTCCCTCCCTGCCTCTCTCTACTCACTGATCTGCGGGGAGCAGCTCTGCACCGAGCCTGCGAGACATGGGGATGGTGAGAGACTTGGGACACTGGGAGACATAGGGACACTGGGGTACATGGGGATCCTAAAACACTAGGGACACAGTGGCCCCATGTCTCCCAGTGCCCCTGATGTCTCTCAGTGTCCCCATGTGTCTCTCAGTGTCCCTATTGTCTGTGCCCCTAGTCTCTCAGTGTCCCCTAGTCTCTCAGTGTCCCCTAGTCTCTCAGTGTCTCAATGTCTCTAAGTGTCCCCTAGTGTCCTAGTGACATCGGGACACTGGGAGACATGGGGACACAGATTCTAAGGGACACTGGGAGACATGGGGATACAAACACTAGGGGACACTGGGCGACATGGGGACACTGAGACACTAGGGGACACCGAGAGACATGGGGACACTGTCCATAGTGTTCCAGTGTCTGTAGTGTTTCAGTGTTTCCTAGTCTCCCAAAGTCCCCTAGTCTCCCAGTGTCTCAGTGTCCCAATGTCTCCCAGTGTCTCCATGTCTCCTAGTGTCTCAGTGTCCCCTAGTATAAAAGAAAAAAATCTCAGGCACTTGCTGTGATAGATTTAAGCAGGTTTATTGGACACCGCAATGTTTTTACCTGTACCCAGGTCTTTATCAAGTCTCTAGTGTCCCCTATGTATCACAGTGCCTCAGTGCCCCATGTCTCCCAGTGTCCCCTTGTGTCCCAAAGTCACCCAGTGTCCCCATGTGTCCCAGTTTCCCCAAGAGTCTCAGTCTCCCCAGGTCTCCCAGTGTTTCCTAGTATTTCAGTGTCCCTATATCTCCCAGTGTCCCAATGTCCCCTAGTGACATGGGGACACTGGGAGACATGGGGACACAAACACTAAGGGACTGGGAGACATGGGGACACAGACATTCCCCCTTTTTGTGTATGTTCGCCCCTTTCGGCAGTTCTGGTTATGTGATTTGTTTCAGTGGCCCACCCTTTTACCCCGCCCATAGACTTCCTGCTTCACTGGACACTGCTATTAGGGGTATGGGTTTACTTGAAAGATGAAAGCGTGAGATTAGCATAGGGTATGTGTTTTCTCATAGCTGCATCCTATGAGTTTCCCTCCAGCACCATCTCCATCAGATACATGACGCTTAGGAGGTGGGACTGTTTTAGTGTTTTTGGTCAATAAGATTTTGTAATTAGGCCCATTATAATTGTCAGCACCAGGCCCACTGGGCTCTTAATCTGGCCCTGACTGTGGGGGTTACAGAATGGGTAACTGTCTATTTTATATATCAAAGTATATATTATTTTGTCTGGCACCCTTGAGTGTATTTAGAGGGTGTCTATATAAATTTAAAAATTATTGGTTTTCATTAGATGGTTTTGGGAATGGTGGTCAGAGTGGAAGCATTTACCAGTAATAGAACAATTGTTAACATCTGTTCTGTTTGAGCTTCTTATACATATATTGCACAAAGATTATTATTTTTATTTTTTTATAGAAACCTGTGTTGCGTTTGCAATTGTTTGATATCCATGAGAGCAGAGTATTTTTGTGTAGTTTTTGAACAAAAGATCAACAATAACAATAAACAATACAGACAATTTTTTGCAGCACTGTCAATTGTTAATAACACTGAGCATCTCTTGGCGCAGTCTACAACCACCCTCTCTTAGCTTAATTCTTTTTAATGCTGGACAGGATCAGCTGGAGGTATAGTGTGTGTTGTCATATGTAGTAAGTTAGAAATAAACTAAATATTGCAAGTTCTGCATTAAAATGGAAAATTAGTGATAATAAAGTAATATTTCACATTTTAACTTTAGCCAAGAATGTAATAATTAAAACTGTTTTGGCAGAAAAGTACAAGTGCTTACATCAAAACAAGAGCTGTCATTAACGATTGCACTTTTTTATAACAGTAATTATGCCTCAATTTATTTGGGGGAGGGGGGAATCACAATTAACTGTTCACAAATATACAAATATTGCATGTTCTACTATGTAAATAGATTACGACAAGGCTTTTATTTATTTATTACACTTCATTTCATACCTCATTAGTAAACTTGAAAACAAAATCATTACTCTTAAATCTTTTCATCGAGCATTTTTTATTCTTTGATGAAAATATCGCCTCTTTAAAGCAACTTCCTAATTTTGCAGAATTTTGATTACAACATAAAAGTATAGCAAACAGGTTAGTTATCTTTACAGACTTATTAAGGTGAATTTGACTTTTCTAACTAATTATTTACTGCAAGGTAATTTTATGCTCTGTACATCACATCATTCAGTTTATCTAAGGAACTCCCATCCAGCTCACACATAAACGTAAAACATTATTTATAGATGAGTTTTATTGGCATGTTCTGCTTAGTTTAGGTGTTTTAAGGATATGCTAATAGAACGAAGAAAAACATGGCCGTAAAATATTGTAAGCATCGGGAATTGGTATGGGAGGCTACATTTGGCTCCGAACCATGAAATCTCATTCTGTAACGCATCCTTAATGGCGTCGCACTCTCTATAGGTCAGTAAGTTTGAATGTGCTCAATTGTATGGGGTCTCTGTGGCTGAACCAACAAAAAAGAAAGAAGTCAACCAGGAGAAATAAATGCAGAAGTCACCCTTAAAATGTCTTGCTTTCTGTGTCGTGGAACTGATTCCAGGACACCCCACCAGGATGTCATTCTCTAACCAGTTTTCTTTAAAATAGCTTAATTAGCTGAAAAGAAAGCTATGTCTGTATTTGTTTGTGTTCGGGAAAAAAAAAAACTTAGCCCTTTCAGATTACTCATGCTCTGTCTTGTCGGAAATCTTTGGTTTTGAAACGAAACAACATTCCTTTCATACAAAATTAGGTCCTTGACAACAAATTTTCCTTCATCTGGGGAAACAACAGGTTTTAAAGAATTTATTGAGCTCAGTCCAACCCACTCATTAGACTGCACAATTGAATTGCCCACTATAAAAAGTGTAAACATCTTAGTGTTGCCTTTTTAAGGGGGGTATTTGTAGTGTTTTGGGATTTTAAATGCTTTGGATTAAGCTTTATACAGTTCCATATTAGAAAAGAATGCAGACCTGGACACTGTAAACCAAAGGATACCAAACCAGAATGTCAGACCAAAACTAAGAGGACAATGATATGTTTAAACCCTTTGTCAAAAAGGAAAATGTTCCAAAAGATTTAGTTTGTTTGTATAAAGTGCAGGAGCTAGAAATGAGATAGTTGATACCATCAAGCTTGGATTGTTTCTCTTGTAATATTTTATGTAGATAGATGTTCTGCTGGTGGGTATAAATGTATTTAGGTAAGGCTACCTTATTAATATTTTCATTTTTAAGAAATGTTATCATTACTGAAGATACCATCATTACTGAAGATACCATTTCCCTGTCTCCTCCTTTTCTCCTTTCCATATTTTCCCTTTCATTTCTACTTTCCTATTTATTCTCCTACAATTTAGGCTGTGATATGTCATAGCATTATTTTATACATAAATTGATTGGAATATAGTGTTTACATCTTTACTATCTTTGGAATTTTCCCTGAAAACATTAAAAACTTGAATAAAACAAACTTTTTTTCAGCTATTGAGTGGGGGGCATCTTTGCCTGTGTAGCCAATAGTTCTTGCACTGATCCCGAATAAGCCTTTAACCTTGAATCAACTAACTTATCTAATTGAAATGTCTGGATTTGCCTTATATTGTTCAACAAGAGCAGCAAACCTTTCCTTTTGTACCACTTTGTCTAATTATACATTGCACTGTAGATAAACTTTATCTATTCTTAAAGGGACACAATAGGCACCAAGATCACTTCAGCTCATTGACGTGGTCTCTTACTGCTGCAGTGTCAAACATTGCAGTTCCAGAGAACAGTTCCAGTGGCTGTCTACCAGGCCTACCTAATGGAATGTTGGTCCGATAACTGACGCTGCACGTTCTCACACTCTGCATCAAGACATTCAGCTTCAGCTATTTCCGCATAGGAAAGCATTGATTTACCTTGCATGCGCATTAGTGCCCGCTCGTCCAGAGATGTTGGAGTAGGTGGAGCCGCGACCCAGCACAGAGGGACATCGGCACTAGGATCCCTTTATTTACCACGGTAAGGAGAGCGAGAGAGCGAGAGAGGGGTAGGTAAAGGGAGCTACTGTGCCAGGAATAATATACTATTCTCCTTAATTCTCCTGATTTACAGCACTGCAGTAAATAGTGATTATAGCATGTCTCGCTAACATTATTATTATTGTATATCCTAATCTAACAATAGATTTCTCAAATAGTTAATACTTCACAACAATTACAACATTATTCTTTTTCATTGTTTTTTTTTTTTTTTTTTTTTACTTTAATGCATTGTTCGGTTTCGTTTTGAATTTTTAACAATTACGGATTTTTTTGTTTGATTTAAAATCAATCAACATTGCAGTCTAAAATGATAAAAGAATGATTTTCCATGCAGGTAGACAACAATATGGCTGGCAGGAGTGCAGCAGACTCCTTGTATCCTGGGGACATTGCTGTTCCATTCTTTCCACTTCAGCATGATAGTCACCTTTGACATAACATGCTGAATAGGAGTTTGTTTTCTGATTTTCATGGTCCTGACACAGGCGATACAATACAAATACTAGTAAATGGCAATGGAAGCTTCAAAGTAACATTGTACACGATTCTTTCTTTCTCCATTCTTTAAAGACTCTTTAGGTAGTGTTCATATGGGAATAAATCTGGTTAGGACCTTTGAAGTCATTTTGCCTGAGAACCTTGAAGAAAGTAGTGTTAATGCTGATGGGGTGAAAAGTTGAATAATCATCTCACAGTATGGGCATCGACAGGTATATATTAATAATATGGCCATCCAAAATCACTAATAGGACAATGTAAACTATTTTATTCTAGGCACCTATAAGTTAATTATTGTTTCTGAATTCTGTTTAGCACCCATTATAAAGCTGATAATAAAGTATACTTCCTTATTTGTACGTGTTGTTTTAAGGTAGAAAGGAGAAATAAAGAAATAAGAACAAATTACTGGAATTAAAGGAACACTATAGCGTTAGGAATACAAATAAGTATTCCTAACGCTATAGAGCCCTAGTCACCTAATCGGAGACTAGGGCTCTGTTCTGCGGCGAATAAGTGGTTTATTAACCATTTATTTGCTTACATTAATCCAGCGCCGGGTTCCCTCGGCGCTGGTGACCTCTCTTCCTCCATCGACGTCAGCTCCCGAGTGGAGATGAATGCACATGCAGGGCCAGAGTCGCTCGTGCATTCAAACCCGCCCATAGGAAAGCATTACTCAATGCTTTTCCTATGTGGATCTTTTTTGATGTTGGAGGTCCGTGAGGTTGTCCAGCGTCAAATAAGTGCATTTTACTCACGGAAGCACCTGTAGTGACTGTCAGGGAGACAGCCACTAGAGCCTGGATTGACCCTGCAGTGTAAACATAACAGATGAGAGGACCTGATGCTGCTGGAGGTGTAAGATAAGACTCCTGGGCCCCATCTTCATTGGACAAGCATGCTGTGCCACTGGACCACCATGGAGTCTCATGTCCGCCCTCCCCTCCCACAGGTAAGAGGCAGGGAGGGAGGAATAAACATAATTATAAGTTAAAAAAAATTCTGCTCACCCTCACAGCCCTTAATCGACACCACAAACACACACACTGCATGCAATACACAAACCCTACATACACTACACAAACACAGACACCGCATCCAATAAACACACTACATACACTATACAAACAGTCTATCCACTACACAGACACTACATACACTACACAAACAGATGCTGCATCCATTGGACAGACAATGCATCCAGTACACAAATACTGCATACACTACACAGATACTGCACCCATTGCATAAATACATCCACTGCATCCACTACACAGACACTGCATCAACTACACAGACACTGCATCCACTATACACACACACAAAAGGTATTCACTACACACATTGTATCCACTGCACCCAGACACTGCATCCACTACACAAACACACATTCTGCATCCACTGCACAAACACACACTCTGCATCCACCGTACAAATTACATAATGCATTCACCACATGCTGCATTCACAAACACAGACACTGCATTCACTCCACACATTGCATAACATAAAGAATGTGGGCGTGTTTTGGTGGGAGTGGTTTTAGTGAGTGGAGTTGGGGGGGGGGGGGGGGGTAATCATCATTGGACCCAGGCAGCACAATGTGGAAATCTGATTATAGGGGATGTAGGTGTATGGAGATAAAGGCTATAGTTTGTGGTGAGCAGGAGTCATTTTAAGTTAAAAATAGATTTATATAAAAAAAAAAAATTATGGAAAAACTGTGTGAGGTCTCAAGGTGCCTACTTTGAAAAGGACTGAGATGTCCTAATACAATGTTTCTTGTTCCTTCTTCAATAAATGTCTCTATATTTCTTATTACATGGCTTGATACTTTCCGGACAGACCTCGTATATATTTTTAGCAACTTTGTTTTGAATTGCATAAATCCTTTCAACCTCTGTCCATATGCTACTACAGTATTCACTCATGAACTTAGATCTCCTGTGAAGACTGCTTACACTATGCATTTGGAAGCTGAGTTACAAACCACCAGCTCATGTTGGACTGAATTACAAGGGAGTCTCTATATGATTGACTCATTGAGAGACAAGCCACAAGCTATTATTCAGATGGTATTTAGTGCCTACTCGCCTAGCTTGTATCTATCCAAACAACTGACGGTGTACTAATGAACATGGGTTAATCATAATAAGGGTTAATAATTCATAATTGATATGTTTGTGAACAGGTTGTTCATCCAAGCAGATATTTGGTTGCCATTATGCCGTCATGAAGATTTGTTTTTACTTTTTTGCATAAATAAAAATGCCTTGATTTGTTCTATTCCTCCCCCTGCCCCCCCCCCCCCCCCTTCTGTTGGATCAACATCATAAAATAATGGGCTTAGTGTTGAACTTGATGGACTTTAGTCTTTTTTCAACCTAGACAACTTATGTAACAATACTTAAAGACACTCCTGTGTTGCCATGCCTGCAGTTTTCTGGAGTGTTACACTTTTGTCATACCCACCTATGGTCCCACCAATGCCTCACATACTTTGTAAAAAGACTAGTCCTCCTTGGGGACACTACCAAACAGGACATTTCTCTCTCATGATGCTTACATCAATCACAGTGCTGGAGAGCAGGGTTCTCCTGTACTGCACTGTCAGCCACTTATGGGCATAGAGGTCTATGTTAATTTGTTGGCTCTATATAAATAATAACATAATAATAATGTTAAATCTGTCTTGAAGAAATTACTGACAGATGCAGAAGGGACCTATTTTTAAAAAGGGCTTGTCTTAAAAATTGGCTAGCAATTTTATTATTGAGCTATAGGGATGAAATGTAATTTTCTTTATCTAAAAACATGTGTATAAATGTGTGTACGATGACAAATACACACTAAAATATTTTTTCCTGCTCTTTATGTTAATACATCACTAGGCTATTTATTTTACTAACTTCAAACTACACATGCAAAATGCCTCTACAGGAGTGCCCTCTTGCTGCACAAAGGGTTCAGTAGCAGGACAGCAATCTGTCATGTAGAACGGCTGTCCTGGAAGCCAGGGGAGAGAATACAATGACAAACTGCGTTTACTTTTCAAAATAAGGGCTTTAAAGCACCTTGCATCTACCATGCTCTACGATCTGTGCTAGACCACCTGCCAGGAGATGTGTAGCTCACTGACCTCTCCCAGCTCTTTGTGAATGATTTTAGAAGAGCGTGTATCATATAATGCGGAGGGCCTAACAAAAAAAGAGAAAAGATTTATAACTATAAAATATGGTGTTCTTTGAAAACGAAAAAGGACTTTGAAATAAAGGTTGTGCATTGTTACGGACAAAAAACATTTCATGACAAGTTGAATATTGAGCAACATTAACATAGATGATTGAAGGCTAGTTACAAACTGTTTTGTTAAAGTTTAGTTTCCGGACACAAAAAAAATATTGAATGAATGAATGAATGAATATATTAAAAAAGTGTGTATATGTGTATGTGTGTGTACATTACTGTGCATAAAATTAAGGCTAGTGTTAGAGGTGCTGCAAAGTAAGAATGTTTTTACAACAATGAAATGTTAATATTTTATACAAATTAAAATACAAAGTGAGTCAATAAAATAAAACAAAGTGAACAAAATCAGGGATTGTCATATAGTCAGGCATATAGTCAGCTGCATGATTAAACAATTATACCAAACTGTTGCTAATGATCATCAGTGTAATATGTTAGATGAAGCACAATCCTTAAGTCAAAAAGAAATATCTGTTTAGAAGGAATGAAACTGGGTAAAGAATAACCAAGGTCTCCTAACAAGGTGAGTTTGCTAAAGACAGTTTGATGTCTAGAGTCATACACTACTATGGCAAGATTTGGAGTGGACGGTAGGTCAACACAAGCCTACCAGGAACAGCCGATGGAGAGGGGTAGGTGTTCAGTTAAATAGCCAGTGAATGTTTTTTTTAGGCTGCTCTTTTTATAATGAAAGGCAAAATATTCTTTAGCCTCACCTGTAATCCAGCTCCAATTATCCTTTCAGCTGCCTCTCGACCCATGGAGAGATCATCCTATGGATGATCTCAGTCCATTCCACTGCTTCTCATTGGTCCATGCACCAAAACCGCTCCCGTAAGATGAAGTGGGCTTCATGCTTAGTCCCTTTTATGTTCTAAAAGTCATCTGATACTCCAGGAACCTAAACAGACATACTCAAGTGGAGAACTCTAAAACAATTGACCATGGTTCCCAATATATCCAAACACCAGCAGATAAAGGTGTCACTATGTCATTAAAACAATAATGTTTGCAATGCAGAGATTTTATTCTAATTGTCAGACAGAACATGGATGAATAGCATCAATACTACAATGGCCATGGCGGGGTTGTTAGCTCTGCATTTAAAAAAATACTAAATAAATAAGGCAAGAAAATTAAAGCACGGCTCACCATAAGGATGTTTCTTAACTCACCTTGAGTTGACTGCCAACTCGTGTAGGCTTAGCGAACTTAACATACAAACGAGTGAAACTGAACCAGTCAGAATTCTTAGTAAAACATTAAATGGGAATAGATATAGGAGTAGTAGGAGCTTCCATACCACTATCAGTAAGTCCCTGGCCATATAGTTCTTATAGAAAATGGCTGACTCAGGTCCTTTGCTTGCCAATATGTTTTTAAATTTAAAAAGACATGAATAGATAAATATTAACATTTTTACATCATGTCTCCCAACAGCATATCACATTTCAAATCCTCTAAAAAAGAGAGATGTAAAATAAAGGCTTTCTTTTGTTTGCATGAGCACTTTCAATGTACAACTTGAAATTTAAAATAGATTATGTACAAATGCAATGTGTGCATCCGGTGCATTCTGGGTATGCATGCATGTTGCAACATATTGGGGATTATTTTCTTAAACATGAATTGGAGAGAATTATGAACCAAACTGAAAAACTCGGGTTAAAAAAGTTGATTTGGAAAACATTTTCCAACCCCAGTCTAGTCGCAGCTTGGCTACTTTATCTTGCAATTTGGTTTTCGATTCACTACAATTCACTGTTTATAAACCCCTCTAAAGTATTTCATCTTTAAATATGTGTTGCACATATCTATAACCTGAGTTTATTATACATTATCCCTCAATAGCCAGTAACCTGTGTTTATTATACATTATAGCCAGTAACCTGTGTTTATTATACATTATCCCCCATAGCCAGTAACCTGTGTGTATTATGCATTATCCTCCCATAGCCAGTAACCTGTGTTTATTATACATTATCCTCCCATAGCCAGTAACCTGTGTTTATTATACATTATCCCCCATAGCCAGTAACCTGTGTTTATTATACATTATCCCTCCCATAGCCAGTAACCTGTATTTATTATACATTATCCCCCTATAGCCAGTAACCTGTGTTTATTATACATTATCCCCCATAGCCAGTAACCTGTGTTTATTATACATTATCCCTCCCATAGCCAGTAACCTGTGTTTATTATACATTATCCTCCCATAGCCAGTAACCTGTGTTAATTATACATTATCCCCCATAGCCAGTAACCTGTGTTTATTATACATTATCCCTCCCATAGCCAGTAACCTGTGTTTATTATACATTATCCCCCATAGCCAGTAACCTGTGTTTATTATACATTATCCCTCCCATAGCCAGTAACCTGTGTTTATTATACATTATCCCCCCATAGCCAGTAACCTGTGTTTATTATACATTATCCTCCCATAGCCAGTAACCTGTGTTTATTATACATTATCCCTCCCATAGCCAGTAACCTGTGTTTATTATACATTATCCCTCCCATAGCCAGTAACCTGTGTTTATTATACATTATCCTCCCATAGCCAGTAACCTGTGTTTATTATACATTATCCCTCCCATAGCCAGTAACCTGTGTTTGTTATACATTATCCCCCCATAGCCAGTAACCTGTGTTTATTATACATTATCCCTCCCATAGCCAGTAACCTGTGTTTATTATACATTATCCTCCCATAGCCAGTAACCTGTGCTTATTATACATTATCCCCCCCATAGCCAGTAACCTGTGTTTATTATACATTATCCTCCCATAGCGAGTAACCTGTGTTTATTATACATTATCCCTCCCATAGCCAGTAACCTGTGTTTATTATACATTATCCCCCCCATAGCCAGTAACCTGTGTTTATTATACATTATCCCTCCATAGCCAGTAACCTGTGTTTATTATACATTATCCCCCATAGTCATTTATCGTTGGACCTAGGCAGCATGATGTCTTAGGCCGGCCCAGAGAGTGAGTGAGTGAGTGAATAAAATAATATATATGTTCATAAACATATTAGTAATATATGTAAATCGGGTTCATGCAAAGAGGGTGAAAAGGTATTAAAGAAAAACAGACTTATTGAATCAAATTTACAATCCAAACTTTTAAAAGCTTTCCTCATTTCTTTCTCGGGATGAGGAATATATTGGTTGTAGACTGAGGATTTCCTTCTGCCCAATCTTTTAATAATATGCACTGGAGTGTCAGTGTTGAAGGAGACCAAAGCTGCCCCTATTCTAAATGAAAGACCCGAGACATGGATACAACCCAATCTTAGGAGTAGTGTTCTGATGTAGAAGATGAATTTAGCCGTAGTCAGAGGGATTCAGTGAGAGTAGTGGTGAAATGTGTGTGGCATGACTGAGTGTGGGTAAGTAAGAGTCAAGTATTTTAACTGGGCACTAGTTCTAGGTGGGATAAAGTGGTATAGCGGATGGATGAGTAGTTTGGTTCGTTTTAGAGGTTTGTAGAAAAAGTATATAGTGATCATGATTTTTAGCGATATCCAATATTTTTAAGGTGGTCTCAAACAAACATAAAATGCTATAGAAAATTTGTGGGAATATCGAATAGTCGTGTACAGTAAATCAGAGAGGGCTCAGAATATCGAACCATCGATCGGTAACCTGGATGAAGTAGTGGGTCTATCTGTTTTATTAAATACGCTGTGATATGCCTTTAATGGGATAGGACATTAGGAAAGGTGTGTGATTGGGATAAGTGGTTGTGGCTGTATTTACCTTATCCTGGGACTGACCTGGCTCCTAAGCTTGAGCCGCGCGTGGCTGGATCACTCCTGCCTCCACACGAGCCGCATGCGGCTTGATCTCCTCTTCTGACTTAGCCGCGTGCACTGACCACAGTGATCGGTTACGTGGCTCGCCTGGCACTAGGAGCACGGCTCGAGTCACGAGCTCGCTCTTAAAGGGGCAGTGGGAGCCAAAAGTTGATTCAGGCTCCCATTGGCCCACGTCATTCCATCACCCCCACACACTAACGTTTTGGGGGCACAATAGCTTGCATTTAAAAAAAACAAAAACTTTTTTGACTGTAATATAATAGCAGTCAGTTTCCTTCACACGTGTGCGTGTGCGTTGCATTAAACGGGGAGTTTGGTCTGTCACTGTGAAGCGGGCGTAACCCTTACACTACCTGATCGATACAACATCATACCTGATGTTTTAAAGCACATTATTCCAAACAATTTAGGAATGTTAGGTGATTTATGCCCTTTATGGATTAAAACCAGACTCTGCATCAACTGTGTAATTTTCCATGGGAGTTTTGCCATGGATCCCCCTCCGGCATGCCACAGTCCAGGTATTAATCCCCATGAAACAACTTTTCCATCACTATTGTGGCCAGAAAGAGTCCCTGTGGGTTTTAAAATTCGCCTGTCTATTGAAGTCTATGGCGGTTCGCCAGGTTCGCCGGGTTCACCCGTTCGCGAACATTTGCGGAAGTTCGCGTTCGCCATTCGCGAACGGAAAATTTTATGTTCGCGACATCACCAATTACCAGGAAAGAAGCACAAACTAATAGTAGTGTTGAAGAAAATAAGGCACATGAAACAACTGGCCCAAATTAAAGGTTATTATTGAACAATGATACAAGGATTACAAAACAAAGTGACAGAGTTTTAGCACTTTCAAGTAATTTAGCTGGCGCGCACTAGAATCAGAGAAAACAGTGTTTTTATACTTTTTGAAGATGTCCCAGTGATGTGTTTTAACCAATCCAAGTCTCTGCACGTTCTCCAACTCTTAGTTTCTTTATCTCCACCTCGCAGGTCTTGGGTGGCTTAATTAGCACTTGAGGGTAAATTTGTGCACGCAAACAGAATAGATGAACAAAGCCGAAATACGTTTTTGTTTGATGTGGCTTTTAACTATCAATTTAATATTAAACACAGGGCAAGATATGGGCAGTTAATATTTTCTTTAACAGTAGCATGGAAGGATTGAAGAAGCTGACAATGGTGACGAAACATTCTGTGCCTCTTTTTTTTCTAATGTCCCTTTTTTTAAGAGCTCCATAGTGTTTGTCTGTCTGAGTGTATAACAGAGCTCCACAGCAATAATACTCACAGTAGTGTGTCTTTAGACAAATACATTTGTTTAGCAAGCAGCATGAGTAAATTAGATTATTTGTTCATGTTTGAAAATACATTTTAGTTGCATAAATTAATTGTAAGAAACGTCTAAATTTCTCATGCCACACCCCCATTCACACCCTTAAAAGTAAAGTGTCTGTCTTAAAGACTTGATCAAAGCTGCAACTTCTAAAAAGTGCTAAACTATTTTTTTATTTCCTATATTAGACTTTCAGCCAGTTTGAGTGGGATGTGGAATCCATTCACCCTTGTATCACTTTCTTCTATTTTCCACGTGGGTGCTGACTATACCTTGAATGTGGATGACGTATTTATGGAACATGGAACTTGTCAGGACCATTCACACTTATGGCTGATGCAACTTCATCCTGACAGCTGCCTCCCCCTCCAAGCATTTCTGATTTTCCAAGTATGTGCAGTGACAGTACTTTGGCAGTTCTCCTGTTACAAGGTACAAGGTATTGATTTTTTTAATGTTTGTTTTGTTATGATTTATTCATTTGGTGATAAACATAGATATGCCTCACTTATGTTTTGTGTAGTGATTACACAGTTGTATATACGATATTTATATGCTACTCTGTATAATATATACTGGATAATAGTTTAAGCAGATTTGGATAATTAATACAGATATATATTTTTAGTTTTTTGGAGTATTTATGTGTTCCTCTGATTTTCAGCAGCACTTGAAGAAAGAGGAGACCAGAGTATCAAAGAATAACATGTTCAGATTTTTTGTATTTTTAAGTTTCACTCACTGGGGCAGCCAGAATAGGGGAAACGTAGGTGAGTGGCAGGGCATGACAGCTGTAGAAGGAATGATGCCTACAAAGAAAATAGCATTTAAAAGATGAGTTATTAAAGTGCAGACTTCTATAAATGTGGGTAAATTAAGCAATTGACAACATGTTTTGTGCTAAACCATATTTATTTCCAATTATATGACTAAATATGTATTGCAATTAAAATGATCATTAATAAATAAAACAATATTTCTCCTGTGACATGGAGAAGCATGGAACTCCATAGACTTTACATTTCTTACTTTGTTTTATGTAAAAAAGATGACAGATACAGGTGGGGCCTGACTTCCATGCTGACTGGTCACATAAAAGAACAGTTTCTACAGTTTTCTGACTTTTAGGCTCACAAAAGCAGATAATATACTCACCCTACCCCGAGAAGCTACAATCAATAGTGCAAGAGGTTCTGGTTCAGAGGCTGAGCTTGAAACTTGTATTTTGGTCCCTTGGAGGGAAATCTAAAGTCTCTGTGGATGAGGCCCACTCAGGCAGTGAGTGGGATGGACAGCAGCACCCTGTTATCCTGATCAACTCGATTAAACTGGTTCCTTGGCACTATGTGGTGCTGTTCCCCCCTCTTTGGACTGGTGGGGTCAGCCTGATGCAACCTGGAGCTTTACTATTGGCGGAGACCCACATACCTTTAAGATAGCTGTTGAGTCTGTCATATCTTACAGGTGATCATTGTAGATGGTAGCTCCCTCAGTGTCTTTGACGCCATATGTGAGAAATGTTGGGCTACAGCGATCCGTGATGGAGGTGCATTTACAGCCACCCGGGCACACAAGACTCCTGAGGCCTGGAACAGGGCACCCTTAACAATGCTACTTCCAAATGGTAGCTCCCTCAGTGTCTTTGACGCCATATGTGAGAAATGTTGTGCTAAAGCGAATGCTACTTCCAAATGGTAGCTCCCTCAGTGTCTTTGACGCCATATGTGAGAAATGTTGGGCTAAAGCGATCATGATGGAGGTGCGTTTACAGCCACCCAGGACGCACAAGACTCCTGAGGCCTGGAACAGGGCACCTTTAACAATGCTACTTTCAACTCAACTAGGCCACTGGCTGATGCGACCCGGACGACTGAGCCACATCTCACAAACGACCCTCGACAAGCCATCCAATGGCATTGATTGACATACAAGTAATGGTTAATGCTTACTGAGTCCTTGAACATTCTAGTGGGGGTTGGCTGGTCTCTGTCTTGGGTCTGGGAGAGCCTCTTTAGCAGATATGCCGCTACTACAGAGTTCTATCTTATTCCTCCAACTGTTTTTGTGTTTCTGTGGGCCCAGGGGTCTTTATACGATGTTGCATGCTCTACTCAGTATTTTTTTATTTTTAAATGTTGATTTTTTTTACCATGCCACGCTGTTTTGCATGTACTATTCTTCCCTTTCTTAAAATGTGCAGTTTCAATGACGTGTTTAATGTGATGGCACTTATAAGACAACGCAATGTTTTCCCAGTAATGTGTATATTATGTGCAACTGCTTTTCTTTTCTGTAACTGTGCAACTAAAAATAATTTGTTCCCGGGTCTGTAACGTTGAAAAGTGCTATAACTCACCTGAAATTATTAATATGTCTGACAAATGTAAATTTTGCTTTTTATAACTCAACCATATGTTTCTACCTTGATTGTCCCAGGTTTGCTTTACAAATTGTCGCTACCAAGCACGAAAAATTATACAAGATGGTCCAGGATGGTAAAAACATTAAAGTACAAGAAAACAATAAAAAATAAAAAGTTAAAAGTAACACGATACGTTTTGCCACAGGACAAGGCTTTTCAACTTTGTTCTCCCTGGTGGGAAGCGTACCACCAAAGCCTTATGGAATAAACAAAACTTTACTTTGCTCCTAAAATAGACACCACATCATCTACATATCCTTAGAGTGGGGATTATACCACTCCACTTTGTTTTAAGGAGCCACCTACTAGGCTTATATAAATGTGAGTGTATTTCTAATTTGATTCAGTTTTCTAATATCAACAGCACTAAGTTACTACACTATATAGTCCATCTCTGTGTTCCCTTCTATATTCCTGGACCATATCCTGAGATGAAGCGAAGCACCAGAATATTGTTGGGGATCATACCGCCCAAGCGCTATCCAGAGGAGCTCTTTAGCTCCATCTACTGATTTACTTAAGCGCTACTCCCAATTCCTTCCTTTCACTACCTTGTTCTCGTTCCAGATAAGAGAGAATCCGGCTTGGGTTGATTGAGCTGTCTTGTAGACTTACCAGTACCTTTCAAGTGCTAAACCTTACCTTCTGGTGGTTTTCCTTAAAAATTATTTTCCCCTTTCTCACTCTGGACACAATTTAGAGCTTATCCATGCTCTTGTTGCTTTATTAATATTATTCCAGATTATTGTAAACCTCTCTTTCACTGCCTAAAAAGTGCTCAGGTTGCACGTGTGGATTTTTCAATGTCTAGTAAAACGTATGTGCTCTTGAGGAGCCACAAGTCCTACTTCAGCAGCACTACTGTTACCATGTTCTTAAACTCTCAGAGACTGATGTCACCCTACTTTTCCCTGCACACACTATAGCCCCTATTACCCCCTGCACCCATTACACCTGCTTTCCCCCTTGCACCTACTACTGCTCTTATAACCCCTTCTAGCACCTCACAACAGGCTCTTCCCCCCTGCTCCCACTAAAGCCTCTATTCCACCTGAACCCACTACAGCCCCCATTACACCCTGCACTCACTACAGCCCATATTAACCCATAACGGACCTTTCCCCTGCACCCACTACAGTCTCTATTTCCCCTTGCACCCACTACAGCCTCATACCCTCCTCTGCACCCACTGCAGCCCCTATACCTCTGCAGTTACTAGAGCCCCCTGCACCCACTACCACCTCTATCCCTCTGCACCCACTATGGCCCTTTTTTCCTTCACCTACTACAGCCACTAGTACCTCCTTCACTCACTAAAGCTTTTCCCTATCCCCTCTACATCCACTAGATCCCTTGCTACTCCCTGCACCCACTACAGCTCCTAACCTCCCGGCACCCACTGCAGCCTCTATCCCCCACGTACCTATTACAGCCCCTATTACTCCCTGCACTCTGTACAGCCTTCAAACCACCTTTACCCGCTACAGCCAGACCCCCCCTGCACCCACTACAATAATATTAAGCCCTATCCATTCTGCACCCACTATACCCACTATACCCACTAGCCCCCAGCTCCGACAAAAAATCCTATCCCCCTTTAACCCACTAATGACCCTGTTACCCACTGCACCTAATACAGTCCCTATGCCCACTGCACCCACTATAGCCACTATTCCGCCCCTGCCCCCACTACAGCCTCTATTACCCCCTTCACCCACTTCAATCTCTAACTCTCCTCTGCACACACTACAGTCCCTAACTCCTGAACACACTACAGCTTATATCCCCCTGCCACCCTATCCCACCCCCTGCATCCACTGCAGCTCCAATCTATCCCACTGCATCCAATAAAACCAATATTACCCTCTTCAGTCTCTATAGCTCCTATTACCCCCTACACCCACTACAGCCTATTTTACCCCATGTACTCACTACAACCTTTATATCCACCTACAGCCCTTATCCCATCTGCAACCACTACAGACCCTATCCCCCAGTACCTACTAAAGGCCCACATATCACCTGCACCCACTTCAGCCTCTGTTATCCCCTGCTCCCACTACAGCACCTTTCCCCCCTACACCCACTACAGAATCTATTAACCCATACACTCACTAAAACCCTTATAACTCCCTATAGCCTCTATCTCTTCTGCACCCACTACAGACCCTGTCCCCCTGCACCTACTAAAGGTCCTATTGTCCCCTGCACTCACTACAGCCCTGATTACCAGTTGCACTAATAACCACCAGTTTTCTCCTTGCACCCACTACATTCCCTATTACCCCCTGCACCTTCTACATCCTCAATGCCCCCTGACCTACTACAGCCTCTATCTCTCCCCATGCACCCTCTAGAGTCTCAGTTACCCCGTGTACCAACTACAACCCCTATTATCCCCTTCACCCATAATAGCATCTATTACCCCCTGCACCCACTACAGCCTCTATTAATCCATGCACCCACTACAGGCTCTGTGCACCCATTATATTCCCTAATATCCCCTGAACCAATTACAACTCTATCCTTCCCCTATCACCATTGTAACCACTACTAATATGATTGTTGTATGCTGCTGTGTAAATGCATGCAAGGTTACAGATAATGTAAGAAGTGGTTAAGGTAAAGGAAGTTTTAGGGTTAGAGAGGGGTTAATGTCAGACTTAGATTACATGGGATGTTAAGAGTTAATATTAAATGGTAACTCCAACCACCATGGCCACTTCAGTGATTTGAAGTTGTCATGGTAACCGAAGTAAGTATATGCTTGAAACACTGCACTTACTGAGATATTCTTAATTGTGTGCTGGGGGCTAGTCGAACGCCCAGCACACATGAGTTAGGCAGTCCAGAACTCTGTTCCTAATGTCAATTCTGTGCATAAATTACGTCTGTTGAACAGCCGTGAAAGTCTTCCCCTTGCAGGCAGAGCACTTACAAGAGGAAGATAGATCTGCCTCTCTCCCTCCCTTTGGACACTCTCTGCTTCACTCTGTTGCTTATTCATTTATTTTTTTTAAAAATAAACCCTCCATCCCACATCCACACTCCCTCCCTCCGCCGCCCACCTTCCTCTCACAGGCCTTCGCTCTGAGACAACAAATTAGTCCAAACAAAGGCTTCTCTATGAGCAAGGAGGTTATGAATAAAATGTGTTTTTTTTTTAGAATTTACAGGGCATTGAGAGTGGGGACCTTCTCTAAATTGCACAATAGGACATATTACATCAGATAGGTCCCACCTCAAAAAGATGATAGTAACCCTTTAACAGCTTGAGAGAGGTTAAAGTTGTAGTATAATGAGTGTTCAGGATTGCTGAGTTTAGGGTTATAGTTGGATTATATATAGGATAGGGGTACATTAGCTGTTTAGTTTTTAAAGCTGTACCTTCAACGTCTGGGAAGTTTGCAGTATTTTCAAAGAACCCCGACAGGGAAATCACCAATGGGTTTGGTAACCGGAGGGGGCTTCTACTTACCTGAAGCTGTCCCTCGCAGGCGCCTCCATCTTCTTCCTGCAGGTCCTCTTCAGTTCCTGGTGCTTTAGTACAACATTGAGATCTATAGAGGATCTTGCAAGGTCTATGGAGAATCCCGTAAGAATTCCTTGCATCACTGGTGATGGCTAGGGTACTGACACCTCTAGACGGCGGTAGGTCTGCCCAGTGTCTAAAAGTGTCAGGCATAGGAGAAATGATGAGACAAAGACTTTGTCTCAGTATATCTCCTGATTTCAGTGACATTATAACACAGTCAATATGAGTATTTTGTAAATATTCTATCTTTATGAAATACAATTTTTTTCTGGGAGTGACAGTGCCACTTTAAAAGGAGTTAAACATTTGATGAAGGTAATGGGTTTATTTTCAGGTTTAGGCTTTGAGTGCTGGATTTTGAAGGGTTATTTGCTTCTTCTTCTTTATTTACTTCTGTAGACCAGTCAGACTGATGATATTCAGGGCCGGACTTCCCATTACGCAGAGTCAGTGGTGTATCCTGGTTTTGTGCTGCCCTAGGCCCTTTTTTTGCAAGTGTTGTAAAAGGTATGCGATAAAGGTAGATTACTGAAAAACAAGGGCTGTGTGGTTTTGTGGTAGAACGAATACATTATGCGTAAACTGTGCTGTTTTTCATCTCCAGACAAACCTTATGATCTCAGGACAAAAGACTCTGACAAACCTATTTGAAGGAGGAAAAATATACACCTTTTTCAGCGGGTAAAACTTAAAGTGGCCTATGTGAATTTGAAATTAGCATTATTCTATTTTCCAAGTCACAGGTGAGAATCTGATACACTATATTAAAAGTAACTTCAGACAAACGGTGAAGTTCTGTGGCAAACCAGGTCCCCAAAAATTTGGATGTACACAATACATATAGTGTGACCTCAGATAAGAAACTTGTTTCCGTGGAGCCTAGCCAAGACAAATATACTATATATAAAAGAAAATAAATTAAAATATCTGGTGCCCCTCTGAAAATACCCCAATATGTTAGACCAACTAAATACTGCACTCAAATTTTCCCAAATATCAAGTACCCAAACAATTATCACACCTCTACTTAACCCCTTAACACCGCAGCCAAATGTACAAGTTGTGAACGAAACAAAACGTAAACAAAACCTGGCATTTGCGCTATATGTCTGTCCGTAATTCACCTCTTTCATATTAAATGCACCCCCCCTTATTATATATCATTTTATTCAGGGGAAACAGGGCTTTCATTTAATATCAAATATTTAGCTATGAAACATAATTTAATATGAAAAAAATGGGACAAAATAAGATTTTTTTTGATTTTTTTCGTTCTACATGACATTTTAACTGTCAATGTCATAATACTGTTTGCTTTTACTGCAATAAAATACACATATTTGTATTCAGCAAAGTCTCACGTGTAAAACAGTACCCCCTATGTACAGGTTTTATGGTGTTTTGGGAAGTTACAGGGTCAAATATAGCGTGTTACATTTGAAATTGAAATTCGCCAGATTGGTTACGTTGCCTTTGAGACTGTATAGTAGCCCAGGAAATAAATTTACACCCATAATGGCATACCATTTGCAATAGTAGACGACCCAAGGTATTGCAAATAAGCGATGTCCAGTCTTTTTTAGTAGCCATTTGGTCACAAACACTGGCCAAAGTTAGCGTTCGTATTTGTTTGTGTGTGAAAAATGCAAAAAACGCCAATTTTGGCCAGTGTTTGTGACTAAGTGGCTACTAAAAAAGACTGGACATACCCCATTTGCAATACCTTTGGTTGTCTACTATTGCAAATGGTATGCCATCATAGGGGTAATTTTCATTCTTGGGCTACCATAGGGTCATAAAGGCAACGTAAGCAATCTGGCGAATTTTAATGTGAAAAAAATTAAACACAAGCCTTATATTTGACGCTGTAATTTTTGAAAACACCATAAAACCTGTACATGAGGGGTACTGTTGTACTCAGGAGACTTCGCTGAACACAAATATTTGTGTTTCAAAACAGTAAAAAGTATTGCAGCAATAATATCGTCCCTGTAAGTGCTGTTTGTGCGTGAAAAATGCAAAAAACGTCACTTTTACTGGCGATATCATGGTTGTAATACATTTTACTGTTTTGAAACACTAATATTTGTGTTCAGCGAAGTCTCCCGAGTAAAACAGTACCCCCCATGTACAGGTTTTATGGTGTCTTGGAAAGTTATAGGGTTAAATATAGTGCTAGCAAATTAAATTCCCTATACTTTCGGCATGGGTGGTCAGGCAGGTCCCGCTAATTGTAATTAATTAGGATACCTAATTATGTAAAATTATTACATAAATATATGTGTAGAATTAATATATGTATATATATACATATGTGTATATATACGTATATATATATATATTTTTTAAATATTTTTATTTATATATAGGTATATATATAGTGATATATACGTATATATTTATGTATATAGATATATATATTATTTCGTTCTACGTGTATTTTGATATAAATATATATATATTAATATCACAATACAGTTAGAACGAAATAAAACACTATCTATATATTTTTTAATATTTTATTTTTAATTATTTATTTTATTTTATTTTTTTACGTATTTACATATTTATTTTTTTTATATTATTTATAAATATATATATAACAATAATTATATATATATTTAATCAGTATCAGTCTACGTGTAATTTGATATTAATATATATATATAATTATATATATATTAATATTAAAATACACCTAGACGGTGTATGTGTGTGTATGTATATGTGTATATATATACTTAGATCATATATATTTAATATATATATATATGATCTAAGTATAAATTTTTTTTTTTTAAATTTTAACATTATTTTTATTTTATTTTCAGCCAGCAGGGGGACCAACTGTCATTACAGTTGGTCCCCCTGCTGGCAATGCCTGAGCCAGCTATCCCGGCCATGTGATTGTGAGGTCCTCGCAAGGACCTCACTCTCACATGACCGGGAGGCACCGGAGGAGGAAGATGTGCCGCGGGGGGGCTCCCTGGGAGTCCCCCCAACCGCGATCGCCGGCGTGGGACCGCTGGCGACCGGGTAAGTTACTAAAAACCGGAGGGCGTACTATTACGTCCGGCGGCGTTTAGAGCCGCTTTTAAAAGGACGTAATAGTACGCCCTCCGGACTTAAGGGGTTAATCCAGTGCCTATGTGTTTACTGGATCTAATCCTAAAATTATAATACAATAGATTTTTGTAATTACATAGTTACATAGCTGAAAAGAGACTTGCGTCCATCAAGTTCAGCCTTCCTCACATATGTTGTTGCTGTTGATCCAAAAGAAGGCAAAAAACCTAGTCTGAAGCGCTTCCAATTTTGCCACAAACTAGGAAAAAATTCCTTCTTGACCCCAAAATAGCAGTCAGATGTCTCCTTGGA